>NC_053026.1:369917783-370094180 GCF_003073215.2 Triticum urartu | reverse complement strand
GAAGGCGTTACCAACGCATCAACCATTTGTTCTGGTGATGATAGTAGTTGTTTGATGGTTCGGGGACTTTGATGTAATTTTTGTTATTTTTAGAATGCTTTGTATTTTTATTAATTATTTAGCATACCTATGTCTTTTAGTAAATGTTAAGCTCTAGTTTCTTTCTATATTATTTATTTTTGATGTTCAGAGAAACAAATTCAAACAGATACAAATTATTACATTATTGAAATAGTTATTAGGCTGGATATTTTCTTCACTAACTTAGCTTGGCCCCGTACAAAATCCGGGCTGCACATCTATATCTATATCTATACATAATAATAAAGAAACTATTGCTTCTTGTGGTACGTCACAAAAATTGTCTCCAAAGTTGCAAAATATTACCGACCAATGCCACCTTAAGTGATAAAAAATGTTTCACATAGGGGAATCCTCCGACTGGGCTGGCGCATACAGTAGGGATCTTCTATACTACGCTCTACGCGGTGGGAAAAGACGCAGCATGCCCATTTGACCCAGCCCATGTCCTGATGGCCTGTTTTTAAAAATTTCGTTTTTATTTTTTTCTTTTCATTTTCATTTTTCTACTTTAAATAAGTTGGGACTTCAATTTTTTCAAAAATTCAAGAAAATGAGAATTCTAAAGTAAAATATTTAATAAATCATAAAATGTTTGTGGATTCAAAAAATGTATGTGATTCATAATAAAATGTTTGTTCATTAAGAAATGTTCTAAATTTTGAAAACCAATGTTCGGGACATAAAACAATGTTCATGATTTTTTTAAAGTTCATGTATTAAAAATGTTAATGAAATTAACAAAAAATTTCAATTCAAAATAATACATGAATGGAAAATATTTTAAAATTCAAAAATTGTTGCTGACTTAAAAAGTAGTTTATTCATTCATGAAATGTTCGCTGATTCAAAAGATGATCCTGCATTTCAAATATGTTTGTTAGATCGCATGAATTTTAAAAATTATTTCACCAATATCCAAAACAATGTTTGTCCATTCTAAAAATGTTCTCCGATTCAAGAAAATTGTTTACAAATGTTAACAAATTTTTTTATTTTTTTGCAAATAGTTAAATTTTTCATGAATTCAAAAAACGTTCTTGATTTTAGGAAATGTTCAAAAATATTAAAAGTGTTCATGAATTTGAGAAATGTTCACGAGTTTAAAAAAATGTTCATGATTTCACGAAATTGAGAGTGATAGTGTGTCTCGATAATGCAGGAAGATGTGATCATAGTCATTGAAGATTATGACTTTTTTTTCTACCGTTGCAATGCACAAGCCCTTTCACTATGTCTACTACTTAAAAAAAAACCTAAGGTTCCCATTTCAGATTTCTTTCCGTCACCCATTCGTTCAACCTTGCATGTATATATGATAATCAATCATCTTAATTTACTTACCTTCTAAATCAATTCCACTTCAATTTACTTACCGAATTTATAATAAAAATATAAAGTAATTCACGATCAATGAACATTTATTTACACAATCACATTAATATTGACAGGTAAATTATAAGTTTTTTTGAGGTAAAGGTAAATTATAAGTTAACGTACTATAACATATTATTTCACGTTGCAATGCATGGGCATTGTTTTATAGTAGAGATAAACATGTGATTCCGTTCGTACGGGCGGTGCAATCTTTGAATCCATTTCCTTCCTCACAAATTGTAATATCTTCCGTATACTAGTTTTCCGTGGGAGGCAAGTTGCCTTTCCCTCGAAAAGCAATGAAAATATACATGGATAGTTCCGTGGGAGACACGGAGACGCATATGCTCGAAATCGTGCCACTGGATCACTTTACAAGACTCATTCGTCATTTAGATATTTAATTTAACTCGTCAACAACACGTTTGGGCTTGCCACTGAATCAATTTATAAGACCCATTCATTCGTGTCGAACGAGAGGATCTATTCCCCTCGAGCGAGTTCGTCGTCGATGGCGACCAAGAGAGCGCGTCGCGGCCGCCGCCGGCGCGGCAACGGCAAGCCCAAGAGAGCGCCGAGGCGCGAGCCGCTCCCGCCAGGGCCAACGGGGTTGCATCACATCCCCGACCACCTCCTCGAGCTCGTCCTCCTGCACGTAGGCTCCTCCCTCGCCCTCCTCCGCGCCGCCTTCACCTGCAAGCGCTGGCGCCGCATCGTCTCGGCCGCCGCCTTCCTCGCCCGGTTCCGCTCCCTCCACGCGGCCCATATGCCAGGCCACTACCACGTCGTCGACCCCAGCTTCAAGGAGCCGCCGCCCGACGGGAGCAGCAACCATGTCTACGTGCCGGACCCCTCGACGGCCGACGCCATCGACAGACGCCGCCTCGCCCTCGACTTCCTCCCGGAAGGCGACCGCTCGTTGCCCTGGGAGCTCGGCGACAGCCGCGGGGGCCTCCTGCTGCTCTACCGGAGGAATATCGTCTGGCACCGGATGGCCTACAGAACGTGGTACTCGGAGCTCCACTTCTCCGACATGGTCGTCTGCGACCCGCTCACGCGGACGTACCAGACGATCCTCTGCTCGGACGAGGCTGGCTCCCGCCTGTTCCTCGGCGTGTTCCTGCTCGACGGCGTCGCCGTGGACGAGTCTGGTGGCGGCTTCATCGCCATGTCGAATTTTCGGGTGCTCGCCGTGGGCTACGAAAGCCATGATTTCGAGGATGGCCGCGGCACTCCCCGTGCCTCCGTGTTCTCCTCCGGCAGCGAGGGCGGCTGGCAGAGCGCGGCCGAGAACGTCGTCTCCATTCCAGAGTATGCCTCGATGAGCTTCGCAGGGCGCGCGCGTTCTTCACTCTACTGGCGGATGGAGCGTGAGGTCGTCGTGCTGGCTCTCGACGAGACCACCCTCGAGTTCTCGCTCGTCGAGTTCCCGTGTACCGTCGTGGGCATGCCGGATGAATCTTCAGCCTTCCGGGTCATCGGCGGCCACGACGGCGCGCTGCGCGTTGTCCGCGTGATGGTCAACAATGACCTCACGGTCTTTGCGCAGTTCCGGGGCAGCGGCGAGTGGGTGGCCGAGAAGCTCGTAAGGCTGCCGGAGGCGACCTGCGGGCAGCCGGGGCGCGAGGAGACGTACTTCCAGCGACCAGCCAAGATCGTCTCGGCTAGTACGAGGTACATCCTCGTGACACCGCAGGAGGAGACATGGATTGTCTCCGTCGACCTCGAGACGCTGGAGGTGGAGCGGGCGCATGAGAGGAACAGGTACGCCGGTGCGGCGTACCCGTTCGAGCTGCCATGGCCACCGGCCTTGCAGGCTTGCCGTGCGGCCGATCGCCGGTGCAGCAGGAGGGTATATGTGCCGCCGACGTTCGCCTACGAATTACTTGACGGTATTAGTAACGCGCCAACGTGCACGGGCACGTCATAGCGCGCCATACCGCCGTTTGTTCGTCGCACACCAACGTACTACATGTAGCGTGTTGATGATTACGCCCGGGGTGACGTGTGTACCGAACTACCGAAGCGGCGCAGAGCGTGCTTCGCGTGGATGTCCGTCGCGCTGTAGCACATTCTACTAGCGGTGCGGAGACCTCACAGAACTCGTGGCTGACCTGAGTTTTTTTTTTGTTTTTTGTTTACGGATAAGAGTTGAGTTATTATAACAGTTTTGCTAAAGCACATCTAGATGTGCCATAAGTATTGCACATCTAAGTCATATGTCATCGATCTTACATTGAGATTCGTGTGAATATTTTTTTTCTTTTTTTTTCTTTTTCTCTTTATACTTGATTCACTCACTTAGATGTGCAATAACTAGAGCACATCTAGATGTGCCCTAGACACACCTTATTATAACTAACGGGTTTGCTAATTCTCATCTAAATGAGACACCTACAAACAACGAAGTTATCGAGTCCAACCTAGGGGCTAACCCAAGCCGCTGGGGTGTGTTCCCCTCACTCCCTTCCTTCCCCTCGTCGCTGCCTGTCCGCGCCGCCGAGCAAAGCCTAGTGGGTGTCGGCGGCAGTGGGGCCCATTCTCCTCCCCGCTTGTGGGGGCTCGGCCCGGGCGGGCATTCCCGAGCGGTTGTGCTCGGCGGTAGAGCTGCAAAGCAGCGGGCCGAGTGTGGAGGGCTGGACGAGGCGTGGTTCTAGCGAGGGTGTGCGTCGCCAGGCACTGATCAGGTCCTTCTGGATCTGGTCGCTGGCGACTGGTGCGGCGCGGCGGCGACTGCGAGGCTCGCTTGCTGGACGGGATGCTCTGCGGCAGCGAGGTGGTGGCCCTCGCAGTGGCGTGGGGGCTTGGTGGCGGTGGCTGCAGGTATCATTGCGGAGCGGGTTGGTGTCGGCGACGACTGGTTGCGTCCCCCGTCTGCTCGTCTGCGGGCAACTCGTGATGGTGCTTCGAGGGCCCCACTTAGGTAGGTGTCTGCGGTCGGCCATCGCTCATTGTCGTTGGACGGGCGACTGGGTGTGGACGCGTGCGGATCTGGCCGGAGCGATGTGGTAGGGTGGCACTGGGGTGTGCATGTGGGGAGACCGACGGGAGGGATGGGTGGCGCTGATGTAGGATCGAAAGTATGTCTAGAGGGGGGTGATTAGACTACTTGACCAAATAAAAATCTAGCATTTTCCCAAGTTTAGTTTCTGGCAGATTTTAGCAACTTTGGACAAGTCAAGCAATCTTAACACAATTCAAGCAAGCATGCAAAGAGTATATGAGCAGCAGAAAGTAAAGTATGTAACTTGTAAGAATGTAAAGGGAAGGGTTTGGAGGATTCAAACGCAATTGAAGACACGTATGTTTTTGCCGTGGTTCCGATAGGTGGTGCTATCGTACATCCACGTTGATGGAGACTTCAACCCACGAAGGGTAACGGTTGCGCGAATCCACGGAGGGCTCCACCCACGAAGGGTCCACGAAGAAGCAATATCCCACCATGGCCATCGCCCATGAAGGACTTGCCTCACTAGCGGTAGATCTTCACGAAGTAGGCGATCTCCTTGCCCTTACAAACTCCTTGGTTCAACTCCACAATCTTGTCGGAGGCTCCCAAGTGACACCTAGCCAATCTAGGAGACACTACTCTCCAAGAAGTAACAAATGGTGTGTTGATGATGAACTCCTTGCTCTTGTGCTTCAAATGATAGTCTCCCCAACACTCAACTCTCTCTCACAGGATTCTGATTTGGTGAAAAGAAGATTTGAGTGGAAAGCAGCTTGGGGAAGGCTAGAGATCAAGATTCATATGGTAGGAATGGAATATCCTGGTCTCAACACAAGTGTAGGTGGTTCTCTCTCAGAAAAAGTAAGTTGGAAGTGTAGGTTTGTTCTGATGGCTCTCTCCACGAATAAAGAGGAGGTGGAGGGGTATTTATAGCCTCCACACAAAATCTAACTGTTACACATAACTTCCCAAACTCGGTGGGACCGAATGGTTAAACTCGGTCTGACCGATTTGGCAAAGCTAGTGACCGTTAGGGTTTTTGGTGGGACCGACATGCAACTCGGTAGGACCGATATGATTAGGGTTAGGGCATAACGTAATCTCGGTGAGACCGATTACACAAACTCGGTGCGACCGATTTTGGTAATAAGCTAACCAGGAAGTTGGCCAGGTAAACTCGATGGGACCAATCGCTCATTTCGGTGAGACCGAAACGTTACGAAGGAAAAATAGAGAGTTTACATTGCAATTTTGGTGGGACCGATCGCTCATCTCGGTGAGACCAAAACGTTACGAAGGGAAACAGAGAGATTACAATCCCATCTCGGTGAGACCGATATCCCTATCGGTGAGACCGATTTGCCTAGGGTTTGTGGCAGTGGCTAAGCCATTTGAAACTCGGTGGCGCCGGATATGAAGAATCAGTGGAGCCGAGTTTGACTTTTGGTTTAGGTCATATGTGGATGTGAGAAAGTAGTTGAGGGTTTTGGAGCATATCACTAAGCGTTTTGAGCAAGAACATCATTAAGCAACACCTCATCCCTCATTGATAGTATTGGTTTTTCTATAGACTCAATGTGATCTTGGATCACTAAAATAGAAAATGTAGAGTCTTGAGCTTTGAGCTTGAGCCAATCCTTTGTCCTTAGCATTTTGAGGGGTCCAATTTTCTCATCCATGCCATGCCAATCATTGAGCTTTCCTGAGATATTAATCTTGAAATAGCATTAGCTCAATGAGCTATATGTTGTTAGGAATTACCAAAACCACCTAGGGATAGTTGCACTTTCAAGCACCTCCTCTCCTACACTCCTCCTCCTCCATAGTGCTTGGCGAAGCCCTGCGAGAACCACGAGCTCCATCACCACCACGCCGTCGTGCTGCTGTTGGACTCTCTTCCTCAACCTCTCCCTCCTCCTTGCTGGATCAAGGCGTGGGAGACGTCTCCGTTCCGTACGTGTGTTGAACGCGGAGGTGCCGTCCGTTCGGCGCTAGGATCATCGGTGATTTGGATCACGACGAGTACGACTCCATCAACCCCGTTCACTTGAACGCTTCCGCTTAGCAATCTACAAGGGTATGTAGATGCACTCTCCTTCCCCTCGTTGCTAGATTACTCCATAGATTGATCTTGGTGATGCGTAGAAAATTTTAAATTTCTGCTACGTTACCCAACAGAAGAAACATATGATCTTGATCCATCACTATTGAAGAAACTCATGGTCTTGATAACCCGAACAGGTAGTAAAGGTAAATTCTCTCTATAGATATGATAAAGCTGAAATCCCATTTACTAAGTTTGCTAGCCCATGCTTAGATGAGTTTGATAAATTTATGGCTAAGCAAGAAGACTTTAATGCTTATTTTGGTAGACAATTGAAATACAATTCAAATATGCTTGAACACTTGGGTGATTATATGGCTAATGTTAAAGGTGAACTTAAACTTATTAGTAAACATGCTTCTATGGTTACCACTCAAGTAGAACAAGTACTTAAAGCTCAAAATGATTTGCTCAATGAATTGAATAGTAAAGATAATGATAATGTTGTTAGAGTGGCTACTAGAACTGGTAGAATGACTCAGGAACCTTTGTATCCTGAAGGCCACCCTAAGAGAATTGAGCAAGATTCTCAGAGAAATAATATAGATGCACCTAGTCCTTCTAAAAGGAAGAAAAAGAAAAATGATAGGACTTTGCATGCTTCTAGTGAACTATTATTGAAACACCTGAGAATCCAAATGATATTTCTATTTCTGATGCTGAAACTCAATCTGGTAATGAACCTGAAACTAGTGGTAATGTTAATGATAATGTTCATAATGATGCTCAACCTAGTAATGATAATGACATAGAAATTGAACCTGCTTGATCTTGATAACCCACAATCAAAGAATCAACGTTATGATAAAGAAAGACTTTGTTGCTAGGAAACATGGTAAAGAAAGAGAACCATGGGTTCAGAAACCCATGCCTTTTCCTCCCAAACCATCCAAGAAAAAGGATGATGAGGATTTTGAGCGCTTTGCTGAAATGATTAGACCTATCTTTTTGCGTATGCGATTAACTGATATGCTCAAAACCAATCCTTATGCTAAGTACATGAAAGATATTATTACAAATAAAAGAAAGATACCGGAAGCTGAAATTTCCACCATGCTTGCTAATTATACTTTTAAGGGTGGAATACCAAAGAAACTTGGAGATCCAGGTGACCAACTATACCATGCTCCATTAAAAGAAACTATGTTAAAACTGCTTTATGTGATCTTGGAGCCGGTGTTAGTGTTATGCCTCTCTCTTTATATTCGTAGACTTGATTTGAATAAGTTGACACCTACTGAAATATCTTTGCAAATGGCTGATAAATCAACTACTATACCTGTCGGTATTTGTGAGGATGTGCCTGTTGTAGTTGCAAACGTTACTATTTTAACGAACTTTGTTATTCTTGATATTCCCGAGGACGATAGTATGTCTATTATTCTTGGAAGACCCTTTTTGAATACTGCAGGGGCTGTTATTGATTGCACTAAAGGCAATGTCACTTTTCATGTTAATGGTAATGAGCATACGGTACACTTTCCGAGGAAACAACCTCAAGTTCATAGTATCAACTCTATTGGAAAAATTCCATCGATTATATTTGGAGGTTTTGAATTTCCTCTTCCTACTGTCAAGAAGAAATATGATATTCTTATTATTGGGGATGTGCATATCCCCGTTGAGGTAACATAGTGTTATTCGAAATTTCTCCGGTTCCATGTTATTCAAATGAGTTCGTTAACAAGACTTGATCAACCTTGTTAGTGGATTCCTTTTGATGATCATGAGATGGATGAAACTAGAAGGCACAACCTTGTACCCCACTTTTACTTTCTGTTATTTATATTAAATAAAATAAAAATAAATATTTTTCTGTCTGTTATCTGATTATCCGTGCAATATAAAAATACCTCGAAAATAAAAGTTCTCCAAATGCCCTGAAATTTAAATATGATTTTTTCTAGAATATTTGAGAATATTTGGCACTGAGAACACAGCAGGGGGGTCAACCACCTGCCCACGAGGGTGGAGGGCGCGCCCCCTGCCTCGTGGGCCCATGGTGGCCCTCCTCCACTTATCCTTTCACCCATACACTCTTCTTCCTCCCACAAACACGAATAACCAGCTCAAACCCGAGTCCAAGCTCGTTTTGCTGCCATTTTCGATCTCCTTGCTCAAAGCACCTCTCACAAAACTGCTTGGGGAGATTGTTCCTTGGTATGTGACTCCTCCATTGGTCCAATTAGTTTTTGTTCTAGTGCTTTATTCATTGCAAATTTGTGCTTAGGTGACCCTGTTCTTGAGCTTGCATGTCAAATTTATATGGTCAAAAGTAGTTTTGATGCATGATATAGGCCCTAGGCACTTGTAGGAGTAGTTGCTATCAATATTATTGAGTTTGGTTTACTTTTATTTTGAAGTTACTAAAAATTTCAGAATTTTTCAGAAAATGATGAGGAGACTTTTGAGGGGCTCATCGAGCCAAAGCTCGAAGGAAAAGGCACCAAAGCCTAAGTATAATCTGCCTCGCACCGTGGAGGTTCGCGTGTGAATGGCCTTCCGATGATTTCTTGAGAGCAGTCGGGATTTATGAAGATTTTCATGAATTGGCTAAGAATGCAGGCCTCACCGCTTTCCTCCACATGACAGTCTAATTATCAGTGGGATCCGGAGATGATTCAGCCAGTGGCAATCGAGTCTTCTCTTCTTCATCTCATACGACCCCAACTACTTATTATGGATATCCGCCAGGCCAGCCGTGGCCATAGACCAACTTAGGCCAAAAGCCTAAGCTTGGGGGAGTACGTATTTCCCACCGACATTACATTTATGTTCACACACTCATTGCTAGATGTCGGTGCTCATACTTTTTCATTGTATCATCCATGCTAGTTTAATTTCCTTTTTATGCTTTCTTCTTGTGTGTTTAATAAACCTTAAGAAAAAACCAAAAAAATTAGTTGTAGCTTTTAGTTAGTTTACTTTCCATGCTTGTAGTAGTAATTAAAAAGAAAACCCAAAAATATTTCATTGTTCTTCTTTTGCTTGTTGGGAGCTTTCCCGTGTAAATAGTTTTATTTCTTTTCTTTTCTTTGGGGGTCGATAGGAGAAGACCATAATTAAATTGTTGAAGTAGCTCTTATATGCATTATTGTTGATCTGACAAAAGAGCCCATATTGCCTTGTCTTCTCCTGTTTATTGAATGCTTGCAGATTCCAGCTTAGTCCAATGCACGTGCACTATCATTATTATTCACATCGTTCGGTCGTGCAAGTGAAAGGCAATTATGATGATATATGATGGACTGGCTGAGATGAGAAAAGCTGGTATGAACTCGACCTCTTTTGTTTTTGTAAATATGATTAGTTCATCATTCCTGATTCAGCCTATTATGAATAAACATGTTTGCAATGACAACTAGAGATCATAGTTTCTTGTGCCATGCTTGATTAGCTATGAGTTATAATGGTTTACCTTGCGTGCCAACATGCTATTAAAATGGTTATGATGTGGTATGATAGGGTGGTATCCTCCTCTGAATGATTTAAGTGACTTGACTTGGCGCATGTTCACGCATGTAGTTGAAACAAAATCAACATAGCCTTCACGATATTTATGTTCATGGTGGATTATATCCTACTCATGCTTGCATTCGGTGTTGATTAATTTTAATGCATGTTCATGACTGTTGTCGCTCTCTAGCTGGTCGCTTCCCAGTCTTTTGCTAGCCTTCACCTGTACTAAGCGGGAATACTGCTTGTGCATCCAAACTCCTTAAACCCCAAAGTTATTCCACATGAGTCCACTATACCTACCTATATACGGTATCTACCTGCCGTTCCAAGTAAATTTGTATGTGCCAAACTCTAAACCTTCAAATAAATATCCTGTTTTGTATGCTCGAATAGCTCATGTATCAACTAGGGCTGTCTGTATCTTCCATGTTAGGCGGGTTATTCTCAAGAGGAGTGGACTCCGCTCCTCACTCACGAGATAAATGGCTGGTCACCGGGATGCCCAGTCCCATGCTTTATGCAAACTAAATCAAAATAATTGCAAACAAAACTCCCCTGGGACTCTTGTTGTTGGAGGCACTCATTGTTTCGAGCAAGCCATGGATTGATGCTTGTTGGTGGAGGGGGAGTATAAACTTTACCATTCTGTTTGGGAACCGCCTATAATGTGTGTAGCATGGAAGATATCGCCATCTCTTGGTTGTTATGTTGACAATGAAAGTATACCGCTCAAAATATTATTCACCTTCTGTTTCAAAAACCGAGCTCTGGCACCTCTACAAATCCCTGCTTCCCTCTGCGAAGGGCCTATCTATTTACTTTTATGTTGAGTCATCATCCTCTTATTAAAAAGCACCAGTTGGAGAGCACCGCTGTCATTTGCATTCATTACTGTTAGTTTACATTGAGTATGACTTGACTGGATCTCTTTTACCATGAATTACAATGTCTAGTCAGTCCTTGATCTTTAAAGGTGCTCTGCATTTATGTTTTGCGGTCTCAGAAAGGGCTAGCGAGATACCATCTTGTTATATCATATTATGATTGTTTTGAGAAAGTGTTGTCATCCGAGATTTATTATTATGGCTCGCTAGTTGATTATGCTATTGATATGAGTAAACTTGAGACCTATGCGTTATTGCAAATGTGGTTAGTTATAATCTTTGCTGAAAACTTGAATGCTGGCTTTACATATTTACAACAACAAGAGCAAACAGAGTTTGTAAAAGTTTTTCTTTATCACTTTCAGTTTATCAACTGAATTGCTTGAGGACAAGCAAAGGTTTAAGCTTGGGGGAGTTGATACGTCTCCAACGTATCTACTTTTCCAAACACTTTTGCCCTTGTTTTGGACTCTAACTTGCATGATTTGAATGGAACTAACCCGGACTGACGCTGTTTTCAGCAGAATTACCATGGTGTTATTTATGTGCAGAAACAAACGTTTCTCGGAATGACCTGAAACTTCACGAGCAACTTTTTAGAAAATATAAAAAATACTTGCAAAAGATGAAGGCCAGGGGCCCCACCTACCACGTGGGCCCCCTGGTCCTCCGACTCCAACTCCAACTCATATATGTGTTTCGGGGAGAAAAAAATCAGAGAGAAGAATTCATCGCGTTTTACGATACGGAGCCGCCGCCAAGCCCTAAAACCTCTCGGGAGGGCTGATTTGGAGTCCGTTCGGGGCTCCGAGAGGGGAATCCGTCGCCATCGTCATCATCAACCATCCTCCATCACCAATTTCATGATGCTCACCGCCGTGCGTGAGTAATTCCATCGTAGGCTTGCTGGACGGTGATGGGTTGGATGGGATCTATCATGTAATCGAGTTAGTTTTGTTAGGGTTTGATCCCTAGTATCCACTATGTTCTGAGATTGATGTTGCTATGACTTTGCTATGCTTAATGCTTGTCACTAGGGCCCGAGTGCCATGATTTCAGATCTGAACCTATTATGTTTTCATCAATATATGAGAGTTCTTGATCCTATCTTGCAAGTCTATAGTCACCTATTATGTGTTATGATCCGTTAACCCCGAAGTGACAATAATCGGGATACTTACCGGTGATGACCGTAGTTTGAGGAGTTCATGTATTCACTATGTGTTAATGCTTTGTTCCGGTTCTCTATTAAAAGGAGGCCTTAATATCCCTTAGTTTCCGTAAGGACCCCGCTGCCACGGGAGGGTAGGACAAAAGATGTTATGCAAGTTCTTTTCCATAAGCACGTATGACTATATTCGGAATACATGCCTACATTACATTGACGAACTGGAGCTAGTTCTGTGTCACCCTAGGTTATGACTGTTACATGATGAACCGCATCCGGCATAATTCTCCATCACCGATCCATTGCCTACGAGCTTTCCATATATTGTTCTTCGCTTATTTACTTTTCCGTTGCTATTGCTATCATCACTACAAAATACCAAAAACATTACTTTTACTACTGTTACCTTTTGCTACCGTTACCACTACTATCATATTACTTTGCTACTAAACACTTTGCTGCAGATATTAAGTTTCCAGGTGTGGTTGAATTGACAACTCAGCTGCTAATACTTGAGAATATTCTTTGGCTCCCCTTGTGTCGAATCAATAAATTTGGGTTGAATACTCTACCCTCGAAAACTGTTGCGATCCCCTATACTTGTGGGTTATCAATAGCTATTAGAGTGGTTTCACCCTAGCACAGTTGTTTTTCCGCCTTTGCGTCCCTCCACCATATCCACCTCGAGCATCGGCGGCTTCATGCGAAGCCCTGTTCCAACCTTGGAAGGACATAGTCCTACTTTTTGCTTATCGCTATCTGTTCATTCTACTTTAACGCACCTTTTTGGATTAAGCATCAAAGCACTCATCGCGTCATCACATCAGACATCTTACGGACTATGATGTGTCACTTACGTTATAGTTGCTCTCCCTCAACATCATCTTAGATTGGATTATACTATATGAGTTCTCGTCTTATGAGTGACGTTCACACGCCGCAGTCCTCGCGCCAACGATGCTCGTTAGAATCAGCCGTTGATTGTGGTGTAACCGCTGCACTCTATTATCACACCCAGGGGCTTAAGTAGCGTCACCTACATTAATAGGTGTGAGAATGTGTCAAACGCTTTCACAAGGTGCGGCCACGCCCGAACTATATAGCATTATATGAAGGAAATATGGCCCTAGATCGGATCGCGATGAATAGAAACTAAATGTTAATCTAATCTTACATATTTTCAACCCGTTGATTGTTATTCCATGATAATACGAGCTTGTCTCCGTACTTTATAGTACCATAGGGCGTATACGGTAGACAATTCTCAATTACTAACTCTCTCTGCGGTTGACTAAACTATGACATACATACTCACCTATGATTCTTAGCTGCATGAGCTGACAATCAGCAGAATTTCTTGTTTGAAATCCTTACTAGACTACATTACCGCACCTCTCCTTGACTAAGGTGCCTATCGTGAAAGCCAGTCAAAGATGGTATGTATGTTTTTCGCCGTTATGATTCTCATGCACGAGTTAAGTAGAGCAGAACAAGGAGAGTCTGATGCATATTGTGGGCATTAAAACGTGGGGTATATAGCGAGAGTGCGTGTACATCACTAGTTGCTTCTTGATTCGGCGTTACTGTTGGATGAAGCCGGTGGCCCAGGACCGAACAATTACATGGGCTCTTACGCGAGACTGGTTCTACCGACGTGCTTCACACACAGGTGGTTGGTGGGTGTCAGTTTCTCCAACTTTAGTTGAATTGGATTCAATGAACAGGGTTCTTTCTAAAGATCCAAAATCAATCACTATACCGCGTTGTGGTTTTTGATGCGTAAGTAAGAACGGTTCTTGCTCAGCCCGTAGCAGCCACGTAAAACTTGCAACAACAAAGTAGAGGACGTCTAACTTGTTTTTGCAGGGCATGTTGTGATGTGATATGGTCAAGACATGATGCTAAATTTTATTGTATGAGATGATCATGTTTTGTAACACAGTTATCAGCAACTGGCAGGAGCCATATGGTTGTCGCTTTATTGTATGAAATGCAATCGCCATGTAATTGCTTTACTTTATCACTAAGCGGTAGCGATAGTCGTAGAAGCAATAGTTGGCGAGACGACAACGATGCTTCGATGGAGTCAAGGTGTCGGTGCTTTGGAGATGGAGATCAAAGGCACAAGATGATGATGGCCATATCATATCACTTATATTGATTGCATGTGATGTTTATCCTTTATGCATCTTATTTTGCTTAGTTCGGCGGTAGCATTATAAGATGATCTCTCACTAAATTTCAATGTATAAGTGTTCTCCCTGAGTATGCACCGTTGCTACAGTTCGTCGTGCCGAGACACCACGTGATGATCGGGTGTGATAAGCTCTACGTTCACATACAACGGGTGCAAGCCAGTTTTGCACACGCAGAATACTCGGGTTAAACTTGACGAGCCTAGCATATGCAGATATGGCCTCGGAACACTGATACCGAAAGGTCGAGCGTGAATCATATAGTAGATGATACGTCTCCAATGTATCTATAATTTTTGATTGCTCCATGCTAATATTACATCTACTGTTTGGGACATTATTGGGCTTTATTATCCACATTACTATGCTTCACCATGTGATTAATAGTCAGGCTCCATCTCACAGGGTAAGACTTTGTGTGATGATTCTGGACGATGCCCTCTCTCCAAGTTGTTAGACAAACTGGGTATCAATAATGATTCGGTCTTTAGATGATATTATAGAAGAGAGATGATGCTTCTGCTATATAGGCGATGGTTTCTCCAAAGATGATATCATTTGTGATTAAGTTGTAGAGCTGTTTAACTGTATATCATTCCAAGTGAAAGTATTAAGTAACCTTTATAGTATTTTTCAGCCGTTCGCTCACTATAGTTGGTATCTGATAGGATAGAGTGGCTCGTGCTATTTGTCTTTCCGTGGAATGTTTGAATGCCGCTTCCTAGAGGAAAGTAAGTTGAGAGAGTAAATTGATCACGATAGCTACACCTATCATGAGGACCTCGTGGTGTCACGCGATTAATGCAAAGGAGGGCTCCTAAGTATGGCTCTGATTACCAACTTGTAACACCCACGATGCGCTATATCTGCCCACGTGTCGAGGCACGACTTAGAGGCATAACCGCATGGTGATTTAGTCGCAGGTGGGGTAATCTTCACACAATCCCATGTACTGAATAAGAATGGGATAAAGAGTTGGCTTACAATCGCCACTTCACACAAATAACAAGTTAAACATACATCATCCAGAATACAATCCAGGTCCGACTACGGAACCAAAATAAAATAAGACAACCCCAAATGCTAGATCCCTGATCGTCCCAACTGGGCTCCACTATTGATCAACCGGAAAAGACACAAAATAATAATCAAGATCTTCATCGAGCTCCCACTTGAGCTCGGTTGCGTCACCTGCACTGGTATCATCGGCACCTGACAACTGTTTGGAAGTATCTGTGAGTCACGAGGACTCAGCAATCTCACACCCGCGAGATCAAGACTATTTAAGCTTATGGGTAGGATAGGTAAGAGATGGAGTGCAAGCAAGCTGGCAGCACAGAGCATCTAAGTCGAAAATATTTGGTAGGATGGCCAATAGTGACATAAAGCTTCCGACGGATATAAACTGCTATATGGGTTAGTGTCGAGACACAAGAGAGAACAAGGCGAATGTTCGTCACGGTTCCGTCTTCTACAAGCTATGTGTATCAAACTGCAGTCAGAGATAGTGACTCGTCGCAAACTACTTACTGTCTCTCTCAAAGACATAGAGCTACTCCAAGGACCGGTATGTTCACTTCCTGGACATATGTCTATCAGTCTATGAAGATTTAGATTCATTATCCGATCATGGGCTAACACGTCGGTGAACTGTAAGTTTGTGATTTGTGCAGTGTGTGTAATATATACCAGTGTAAAGTGTCAAGTTCTCTACAACCGGTTGTGATTAAACTCAAATTCCCATCTAGCCAGCAATACACCGATTTGCACGGACGGGAGTCGTCTCCTGACGAAATGGATACGGATAGTTCATTAACACGCATTTGCGGTATATTAGGGACCTGGTGTTGTCCATATACTTAGAGCTCATAGTGCACAAGCGCTCTAAGAGTGTCTAACATAAGGGATGCGCTTCTACCCGCGAAAAGATCCGCTCGGAGCTTAGATCTTGTACCGGCAATCCCGTTACCAAGACATTTCGGACCAATGGTTAAAACAAGACCAACCAGACCGCTGATGTGACGGACAATCCCGATATGGAGCTGCACATTAGTATCCGTTCTCAGATAGTACCGGGAGGTTACCAGGAAACCTCCGGCGGAAACACCTGAGTAATGAGCTGACCCATACACATCTCTAAGACTCGAGCCCCTTCTTTTACGCGCCGATGGATGAATAAGAGCTGGCAAAGACTCTAGTTGACAGCCGAACAACTGTAGTGGACGAGCAGCAACTATGATGGCGCCGCGCGGCACCCTCCTCTCCACTCGCACCTCCCGCGCGCGCTTGCTTGCCAACCGTCAAGGGAACGCGGATAATAGGTTGTTAGCAAATGTAAAACCAAGGTTTGAAAGAGAGGGGGCTGGCTCGCTGCGGCGGCAGTCTTCTATCATATAACCTGCCCTGACACTTCGTGCTCCCTACATATAATTTCACGCGCCCCCCTCCATACACCACGCGAATCCTCCAACTAGGAAGGGGGAGTCCTACTCCCGGAGGGAGTAGGACTCCTCCTGGCGCGCCCTCCTGGCCGGCCGACCCCCCCTCTTGATCCTTATACGGAGGCAGGGGCACCCCTAGACACACAAGTTGATCCATGTAATCGTTTTCTTAGCCATGTGCGGTGCCCCCTTCCACCATAATCCTCGATAATATTGTAGCGGTGATTAGGCGAAGACCTGCGACGGTAGAACATCAAGATCGTCACCAAGCCGTCGTGCTGACGGAACTCTTCCCTGACACTTTGCTAGATCGGAGTCCGGGGATCGTCATCGAGCTGAACGTGTGCTAAAACTCGGAGGTGCCGTAGTTTCGGTGCTTGATCAGTCGGGCCGTGAAGATGTATGACTACATCAACCGCGTTGTGCTAACGCTTCCGCTGTCGATCTACAAGGGTACGTAGATCACACTCTCCCCTCTCGTTGCTATGCATCACCATGATCTTGTGTGTGCGTAGGAAATTTTTTGAAATTACTACGTTCCCCAACAGTGGCATCCGAGCCTAGGTTTTATGTGTTGATGTTATATGCAGGAGTAGAACACAAGTGAGTTGTGGGCGATATAAGTCATACTGCTTACTAGCATGTCATACTTTGGTTCGGCGGTATTGTTGTACGAAGCGGCCCGGACTGACATTACGCGTACGCTTACGCAAGACCGGTTCTCCCGACGTGCTTTGCACAAAGCTGGCTAGCGGGTGTCAGTTTCTCCAACTTTAGTTGAACCGAGTGTGGCTACGCCCGGTCCTTGCGAAGGTTAAAACAACACCAACTTGACAAACTATCGTTGGGGTTTTGATGCGTAGGTAAGATTGGTTCTTGCTTAAGCCCGTAGCAGCCACGTAAAACTTGCAATAACAAAGTAGAGGACGTCTAACTTGTTTTTGCAGGGGATGTTGCGATGTGATATGGTCAAGACATGATACTAAATTTTATTGTATGAGATGATCATGTTTCGTAACCGAGTTATCGGCAACTGGCAGGAGCCATATGGTTGTCGCTTTATTGTATGCAATGCAATCGCGCTGTAATGCTCTACTTTATCACTAAGCGGTAGCGATAGTCGTGGAAGCATAAGATTGGCGAGACGACAATGATGCTACGATGGTGATCAAGGTGTCGCGCCGGTGACTGAGTGATCACGACGGCTTCGGAGATGGAGATCACAAGCACAAGATGATTGATGGCCATATCATATCACTTATATTGATTGCATGTGATGTTTATCTTTTATGCATCTTATCTTGCTTTGATGACGGTAGCATTATAAGATGATCTCTCACTAATTATCAAGAAGTGTTCTCCCTGAGTATGCACCGTTGCGAAAGTTCTTCGTGCTGAGACACCACGTGATGATCGGGTTGTGATAGGCTCTACGTTCAAATACAACGGGTGCAAAACAGTTGCACACGCAGATACTCAGGTTATACTTGACGAGCCAAGCATATACAGATATGGCCTCGGAACACGGAGACCGAAAGGTCGAGCGTGAATCATATAGTAGATATGATCAACATAGTGATGTTCACCAATGAAACTACTCCATCTCACGTGATGATCGGACATGGTTTAGTTGATTTGGATCACGTAATCACTTAGAGGATTAGAGGGATGTCTATCTAAGTGGGAGTTCTTTAAGTAATATGATTAATTGAACTAAATTTATCATGAACTTAGTACCTGATAGTATCTTGCTTATGTATGTTTGATTGTAGATAGATGGCCCGTGCTGTTGTTCCGTTGAATTTAATGCGTTCCTTGAGAAAGCAAAGTTGAAAGATGATGGTAGCAATTACACGGACTGGGTCCGTAACTTGAGGATTATCCTCATTGCTGCACAGAAGAATTACGTCCTGGAAGCACCGCTGAGTGCCAGGCCTGCTGCTGGAGCAACACCAGATGTTATGAACGTCTGGCAGAGCAAAGCTGATGACTACTCGATAGTTCAGTGTGCCATGCTTTACGGCTTAGAATCGGGACTTCAACGACGTTTTGAATGTCATGGAGCATATGAGATGTTCCAGGAGTTGAAGTTAATATTTCAAGCAAATCCCGGATTGAGAGATATGAAGTCTCCAATAAGTTCTATAGCTACAAGATGGAGGAGAATAGTTCTGTCAATGAGCATATACTCAAGATGTCTGGGTATTGTAATCACTTGATTCAACTGGGAGTTAATCTTCCGGATGATAGCGTCATTGACAGAATTCTCCAATCACTTCCACCAAGCTACAAGAGCTTCGTGATGAACTATAACATGCAAGGGATGGATAAGATGATTCCCGAGCTCTTCGCAATGCTGAAAGCTGCAGAGGTAAATCAAGAAGGATGGCAAGGATGAACAAAGGTATATTGGATATACATATTATTGATGTGTACTTTACTAGTGTTTATAGCAACCCTCGGCATTCGATACTAGTTCAGTTGCTAAGAGTAGTAACTCGAAATGTGAGTTGCAGAATAAACAGAGACTAGTTAAGGGCGAAGTGATGATGAGAGTTGGAAGTGATTGCAAGGTAGATAAGATCACCACCGCACACTCCCTTTACCTTCGGGATTAGTGTTGAACCTAAAATAAATGTCATTTGGTGTTTGCGTTGAGCATAAATATGTTTGGATCATGTTTATTGCAATACAGTTATTCATCTAAGTCAAAGAATAATTGTTGTTCTATTCACATGAATAAAACCTTCTATGGTCATACACTCAACATAAATGGTTTATTGAATCTCGATCATAGTAATACACATATTCATAATATTGAAGCCAAAAGATGCAAAGTGAATAATGATAGTCCAACTTATATGTGGCACTGCCGTTTAGGTCATATTGGTGTAAAGCACATGAAGAAACTCCATTCTGATGGACTTCTAGAATCACTTGATTATGAATCATTTGGTACATGCGAACCATGCCTCATGGGCAAGACGACTAAAAGTCCGTTCTCCGGAACAATGGTGCGAGCAACGGAGTTACTGGAAATCATACATACTGATGTATGTGGTCCAATGAACATTGAAGCTCGTGGTGGATATCGTCATTTCCTCACCTTCACAAATGATTTGAGCAGATATGGGTATATCTACTTGATGAAACAAAAGTCTGAAATATTTGAAAAGTTCAAAGAATTTCAGAGTGAAGTGGAAAATCATCGTAACAAGAAAATAAAGTTTCTGCGATCTGATCGTGGAGGAGAATATTCGAGTTACGAGTTTGGTCTTCATTTGAAACAATGCGGAATAGTTTCGCAACTCACTCCACCTGGAACACCACAGCGTAATGGTGTGTCTGAATGTCATAACCGTACTTTATTAGATATGGTGCAATCTATGATGTCTCTTATCGATTTATCACTATTGTTTTGGGGTTATGCATTAGAGACAGCTGCATTCACGTTAAATAGGGCACCATCTAAATCCGTTGAGACGACACCATATGAACTGTGGTTTAGCAAGAAACCTAAGATGTCATTTCTTAAATTTTGGGGCTATGATGCTTATGTGAAAAAATTTCAACCTGATAAGATCGAACCCAAATCGGAGAAATGTGTCTTCATAGGATACCCAAAGGAAACAGTTGGGTACACCTTCTATCACAGATCCGAAGGCAAGATATTCGTTGCTAAGAATAGATCCTTTCTAGAGAAGAAGTTTCTCTCGAAAGAAGTGATTGGGAGGAAAGTAGAACTTGATGAGGTAATTGTACCTTCTCCCAAATTGGAAAGTAGTTCATCACAGAAATCAGTTCCAGTGATTTCTACACCAATTAGTGAGGAAGCTAATGATGATGATCATGAAACTTCAGATCAAGTTACTACCGAACCTCGTAGGTCAACCAGAGTACAGTCTGCACCAGAGTGGTACGGTAATCTTGTTCTGGAAGTCATGTTACTAGACCATGACGAACCTACGAACTATGAGGAAGAGATGATGAGCCCAGATTCCGCAAAATGGCTTGAGGCCATGAAATTTGAGATGGGATCCATGTATGAGAACAAAGTATGGACTTTGATTGACTTGCCCGATGATCGATGAGTCATTGAGAATAAATGGATCTTCAAGAGGAAGACGGACGCAGATAGTAGTATTACTATCTACAAAGCTCGAATTTTCGCAAAATGTTTTCGACAAGATCAAGGTGTTAACTACGATGAGATTTTCTCACTTGTATCGATGCTTAAAAATCTGTCCGAATCATGTTAGCAGTTGTCGCATTTTATGAAATCTGGCAAATGGATGTCAAAACTGCATTCCTTAATGGATTTCTTAAAGAAGAGTTATATATGATGCAACCAGAAGGTTTTGTCGATCCTAAAGGTGCTAACAAAGTGAGCAAGCTTCAACGATCCATCTATGGACTGGTGCAAGCATCTCGGAGTTGGAATATATGCTTTGATAAAGTGATCAAAGCATATGGTTTTATATAGACTTGCGGTGAACCATGTATTTACAACAAAGTGAGTGGGAGCACTACATCATTTCTGATAAGTATATGTGAATGACATATTGTTGATTGGAAATAATGTAGAATTTTCTGAAAAGCATAAAGGAATGTTTGAAAGGAGTTTTTCAAAGATAGACCTCGGTGAAGCTACTTACATATTGAGCATCAAGATCTATAGAGATAGATCAAGACGCTTGATATATTTTCAGTGAGTACATACCTTGACAAGATTTTGAAGTAGTTCAAAATGGAACAGTCAACGAAGGAGTTCTTGCCTGTATTGCAAGGTGTGAAGTTGAGTAAAGACTCAAAACCTGACCACGGCAAAAAATAGAAAGAGAATGAAAAGTCATTCCCTATGCCTCAGTCATAGGTTCTACAAAGTATGCTATGTTGTGTACCAGACCTGTTGTGTACCTCACCATAAGTTTGGCAAGAGGGTAAAATAGTGATCCAGGAGTAGATTGCTGGCCAGCGGTCAAAAATATCCTTAGAGGAATAAGTAAATGTTTCTCGATTATGGAGGTGACAAAGAGTTCGTTGTAAAGAGTTCCGTCGATGCAAGCTTTGACACCGATCTGGATGACTCTAAGTCTCGATCTAGATACATATTGAAAGTGGGAGCAAATAGCTAGAGTAGCAACATGCAAAGCATTGTAGACATAGAAAATTTGCAAAATACATACGGCTCTGAATGTGGCAGGCCCGTTGACTAAAATTTTCTCACAAGCAAAACATGATCACTCTTTGGGTGTTAATCACATAGTGATGTGAAGTAGATTATTGACTCTAGTAAACCCTTGGGTGTTAGTCACATGGAGATGTGAACTAATCACATAAAGATGTGAATTATTGGTGTTAAATCACATGAGGATGTGAACTAGATTATTGACTCTAGTGCAAGTGGGAGGCTGAAGGAAATATGCCCTAGAGGCAATAATAAAGTTGTTATTTATATTTCCTTATATCATGATAAATGTTTATTATTCATGCTAGAATTGTATTAACTGGAAACTTAGTACATGTGTGAATACATAGACAAACAAAGTGTCCCTAGTATGCCTCTACTTGACTAGCTCGTTAATCAAAGATGGTTAAGTTTTCTAGCCATGGACATGTGTTGTCATTTGATGAACGGAATCACATCATTAGAGAATGATGTGATGTACAAGACCCATCCGTTAGCTTAGCATAATGATCATTTGGTTTTATTGCTACTACTTTCTTCATGACTTATACATGTTCCTCTGACTATGAGATTATGCAACTCCCGAATATCGGAGGAACACCTTGTGTCCTATCAAACGTCACAACGTAACTGGGTGATTATAAAGATGCTCTACAGGTGTCTCCAATGGTGTTTGTTGAGTTGGCATAGATCGAGATTAGGATTTGTCACTCCGTCTATCGGAGAGGTATCTCTGGGCCCTCTCGGTAATGCACATCACTATAAGCCTTGCAAGCAGTGTGACTAATGCGTTAGTTGCGGGATGATGCATTATGAAACGAGTAAAGAGACTTGCCGGTAACGAGATTGAACTAGGTATTGAGATACCGACGATCGAATCTCGGGAAGTAACATACCGATGACAAAGGGAACAACGTATGTTGTTATGCGGTTTGACCGATAAAGATCTTCGTAGAATATGTAGGAACCAATATGAGAATCCAGGTTCTGCTATTGGTTATTGACCGGAGATGAGTCTCGGTCATGTCTACATAGTTCTCAAACCCGTAGGGTCCGCACGCTTAATGTTCTGTGACGATTTGTATTATGAGTTATGTGATTTGATGACCGAACTTTTGTTCAGAGTCCCGGGTAAGATCGGGGACATGAAGAGGAGTCTCGAAATGGTCGAGACATAAAGATCGATATATTGGAAGGCTATATTCGGACATCGGAAAGGTTCCGAGTGATTCGGGTATTTTTCGAAGTACCGGAGAGTTACGGGAATTCGTATTGGGACTTAATGGGCCATACGGGAAAGGAGAGAGAGGCCTCAAGGGTGGTCGTGCCCCTTCCCCATGGACTGGTCCGAATTGGACTAGGGAAAGGGTGGACCCCCTTCCTTCCTTCTCCTTCTCCCTTCCCTTTTTTCTATTCCATGTGAGAGGTGGAATCCTACTAGGACTAGGGAGTTCTAGTAGGACTCCACACTTTGGGCGCTCCCTATGAGGGCTGCCCTCCTCCTACCTCCATCCTTTATATACGTGGCCAAGGGGCACCCCATAGACACAAGTTGATCATTGATCTGTTAGCCATGTGCGGTGCCCCCCTCCACCATAGTCCACCTCGGTCATATTGTAGCGGTGCTTAGGCGAAGCCCTGTTCCGGTAGCATCATCATCACCGTCATCACGTCGTCGTGCTGACAAAGCTCTCCCTCAACACTCTGCTGGATCATGAGTTCGTGGGACGTCACCGAGCCGAACGTATGCAGATCGCAGAGGTGTCGTACTTTCGGTACTAGGATCGGTCGATCGTGAAGACGTACGACTACATCAACCGCGTTGTCATAACGCTTCCACTTACGGCCTACGAGGGTACGTAGACAACACTCTCCCCTCCTGTTGCTATGCATCACCATGATCTTGCGTGTGCGTAGGAAACTTCTGCAATTACTGCGTTCCCCAACAGGTTTTTGTCAATCCTAAAAGTGCTAACAAAATGCGCAAGCTCTAGCGATTCATCTATGGACTGGTGCAAGCATCTCGGAGTTGGAATATACGCTTTGATGAGTTGATCAAAGCATATAATTTTATACTAACTTGCGGTGAAGCCTGTATTTACAGGAAAGTGAGTGGGAGCACTACAGCCTTTCTGATAAGTATATGTGAATGACATATTGTTGATCGAAAATGATGTAGAATTTTCTGGAAAGCATAAAGGAGTGTTTGAAGGAGTTTTTCAAAGAAAGACCTCGCTGAAGTTGTTTACATATTGAGAATCAAGAGCTATAGAGATAGATCAAGACGCTTGATAAGTTTTTTCAATGAGTACATACCTTGACAAGATTTTGAATTAGTTCAAAATGGAACAGTTAAAGCTGGAGTTCTTGCGTGTGTTGCAAGGTGTGAAGTTGAGTAAAGACTCAAAACTAGACCATGACAGAAAATAGAAAGAGAATGAAAAGTCATTCCCTATGCCTCAGTCATAGGTTCTATAAAGTATGCTATGCTATGTACCAGACCTATTGTGTACGTCACCATGAGTTTGGCAAGGGTACAATAGTGATCCAGGAGTGGATCGCTGGACAGAGGTCAAAATTATCCTTAGTGGAATAAGGATAAGTTTCTCGGTTATGGAGGTGACAAAAAGTTCGTCGTAAAGGGTTGATAACCCGCAAGTATAGGGGATCGCAACAGTTTTAGAGGGTAAAGTATTCAACCCAAATTTATTGATTTGACACAAGGGGAGCCAAAGAATACTCTCAAGTATTAGCAGCTGAGTTGTCAATTTAACCACACCTGGAAACTTAATATCTGCAGCAAAGTATTTAGTAGCAAAGTAATATGATAGTAGTGATAATGGTAACAAAAGGTAACGGTAGTATAAGCAATGTTTTTGGTATTTTGTAGTGATGATAGCAATAGCAACGGGAAAGTAAATAAGCGAAGAACAATATGTGGAAAGCTCGTAGGCAATGGATTGGTGATGGAGAATTATGCCGGATGCGGTTCATCATGTAACAGTCATATGTGCTTATGGAAAAGAACTTGCATGACATCTTTTGTCCTACCCTCCGTGGCAGCGGGGTCCTTACGGAAACTAAGGGATATTAAGGCCTCCTTTTAATAGAGTACTGGAACAAAGCATTAACACATAGTGAATACATGAACTCCTCAAACTACGGTCATCACCGGTAAGTATCCCGATTATTGTCACTTCGGGGTTAATGGATCATAACACATAATAGGTGACTATAGACTTGCAAGATAGGATCAAGAACACTCATATATTGATGAAAACATAATAGGTTCAGATCTGAAATCATGGCACTCGGGCCCTATGACAAGCATTAAGCAAAGCAAAGTCATAGCATCAATCTCAGAACATAGTGGACACTAGGGATCAAACCCTAACAAAACTAACTCGATTACATGATAGATCCTATCCAACCCATCACTGTCCAACAAGCCTATGATGGAATTACTCACGCACGGCGGTGAGCATCATGAAATTGGTGATGGAGGATGGTTGATGATGACGATGGCGACGGATTCCCCTCTCCGGAGCCCCGAACGGACTCCAGATCAGCCCTCCCGAGAGGTTTTAGGGCTTGGCGGCGGCTACGTATCGTAAAACGCGATGATTTCTTCTCTCTGATTTTTTTCTCCCCGAAACTCAATATATGGAGTTGGAGTTGGAGTCAGGGAGGCAACAGGGGGCCCACGAGGTAGGGGCGCGCCCTAGGGGGCAGGCGCGCCTCCCACCCTCGTGGAGAGGTGGTGGGCCCCCTGGCCTTCACCTTTTGCAAGTATTTTTCATATTTTCTGAAAAGTCGCTCCGTGAAGTTTCAGGTCATTCCGAGAACGTTTGCTCCTGCACATAAATAACACCATGGTAATTCTGCTGAAAACAGCGTCAGTCCGGGTTAGTTCCATTCAAATCATGCAAGTTAGAGTCCAAAACAAGGGCAAAAGTGTTTGGAAAAGTAGATACGTTGGAGATGTATCAACTCCCCCAAGCTTAAACATTTGCTTGTCCTCAAGCAATTCAGATGACAAACTGAAATTTATAAAGAAAAACTTTTACAAACTCTATTTGCTCTTGTTGTTGTAAATATGTAAAGCCAGCATTCAAGTTTTCAGCAAAGATTATAACTAACCACATTTGGAATAACGCATAGGTCTCAAGTTTACTCATATCAATAGCATAATCAACTAGCGAGCCATAATAATAAATCTCGGATGACAACACTTTCTCGAAACAATCATAATATGATATAACAAGATGGTATCTCGCTAGCCCTTTCTGAGACTGCAAAACATAAATGCAGAGCACCTTGAAAGACCAAGGACTGACTAGAAATTGTAATTCATGGTAAAAGAGATCCAGTCAAGTCATACTCAATGTAAACTAACAGTAATGAATGCAAATGATAGCGGTGCTATCCAACTGGTGCTTTTTAATAAAAGGATGATGACTCAGCATAAAAGTAAATAGATAGGCCCTTCCCAGAGGGAAGCAGGGATTTGGAGAGGTGCCAGAGCTCGGTTTTGAAACAGAGGTGAATAATATTTTGAGCGGTATACTTTCATTGTCAACATAACAACCAAGAGATGGCGATATCTTCCATGCTACACACATTATAGGCGGTTCCCAAACAGAATGGTAAAGTTTATACTCCCCCTTCCACCAACAAGCATCAATCCATGGCTTGCTCGAAACAACGAGTGCCTCCAACTAACAAGATTCCCAGGGGGAGTTTTGTTTGCAATTATTTTGATTTAGTTTGCATAAAGCATGGGACTGGGCATCCCGGTGACCAGCCATTTATCTCGTGAGTGAGGAGCGGAGTCCACTCCTCTTGAGAATAACCCGCCTAACATGGAAGATACGGACAACCCTAGTTGATACATGAGCTATTCGAGCATACAAAACAGGATATTTATTTGAAGGTTTAGAGTTTGGCACATACAAATTTACTTGGAACTGCAAGTACATACCGTATATAGGTAGGTATAGTGGACTCATATGGAATAACTTTGGGGTTTAAGGGATTGGATGCACAAGCAGTATTCCCGCTTAGTACAGGTGAAGGCTAGCAAAAGACTGGGAAGCGACCAGCTAGAGAGCGACAACAGTCATGAACATGCATTAAAATTAATCAACACCGAGTTCAAGCATGAGTAGGATATAATCCACCATGAACATAAATATCGTGAAGGCTATGTTGATTTTGTTTCAACTACATGCGTGAACATGCACCAAGTCAAGTCACTTAAATCATTCAGAGGAGGATACCACCCTATCATACCACATCATAACCATTTTAATAAAATGTTGGCACGCAAGGTAAACCATTATAACTCATAGCTAATCAAGCATGGCACAAGAAACTATGATCTCTAATTGTCATTGCAAACATGTTTATTCATAATAGGCTGAATCAGGAATGATGAACTAATCATATTTACAAAAACAAAAGAGGTCGAGTTCATACCAGCTTTTCTCATCTCAGTCAGTCCATCATATGTCGTCATAATTGCCTTTCACTTGCACGACCGAACGATGTGAATAATGATAATAGTGTGTGTGCATTGGACTAAGTTGGAATCTGCAGGCATTCAATAAACAGGAGAAGACAAGGCAATACGGGCTCTTTTGTCAGATAAACAATAATGCATATAAGGGCCACTTCAACAATTTAATTATGGTCTTCTCCTATCGACCCCAAAGAAAAGAAAAGAAATAAAACTATTTACACGGGAAAGCTCCCAACAAGCAAAAGAAGAACATGAAATATTTTTGGGTTTTCTTCTTTTTAATTACTACTACAAGCATGCAAATTAAACTAAATAAAAGCTACTACTAATTTTTTTTGTTTTTCTTAAGGTTTATTAAACACACAAGAAGAAAGCATAAAAAGGGAAATAAACTAGCATGGATGATACAATGAAAAAGTATGAGCACTGACATCTAGCAATGTGTGCGTGAACATAAATTTAATGTCGGTGGGAAATACGTACTCCCCCAAGCTTAGGCTTTTGGCCTAAGTTGGTCTATGGCCACGGCTGGCCTGGCGGATATCCATAATAATAGTTGGGGCCGTACTACGATGCAGCGGCTATCACCTGCTGAGCTGCAGCATGGCGACGAGCGGCCTCCTCTCTCCTCTCGTACTCATCTGCCCCCTCTCTGGTAATAGTATATCTTCCTCTTGCCTGATAATCAAAGAAGGCAGGAGCAGGGAGAGTAATACGGACAGCACGGCGTCTGTCAGAGATTAGTCGATACTGGAGAGGTGATTCATTCCTCTCGACAAACTGGTGGTGAACCATAGCATTAAAATCTAGATAAGCAAGAGGTAATTCAATATCATCTTCGCGTATGGCTATACTAAGAAAATTAGCTATGCGGGTTGCATAAATTCCACCAAAGAAATCTCCATTAAGTCTATTAAGATGCAACCTACGTGCAACAATGGCTCCAAAATTATATGATTTGTCTCCTAACACAGCACTCCTAAGAATACTGAGGTCAGGGACACACATGTGACATGCCTCATCTTTACCATTTATGCATCTACCTATGAAGAGAGCAAAATAATGTATAGCAGGAAAGTGAATGCTCCCTATGGTAGCTTGTGTAATATCTCCAGATTCTCCCACAGTTATGCTAGCAAGAAAATCTCTAAATTCAGATTTGCGAGGATCCCTTATACTACCCCATTGTGGAAGTTTGCAAGTAGTGGTAAAATCCTCTAAGTCCATAGTGTAAGATTTATCATAAAGATCAAACAGGACGGTTGGAGAATTACGTGAAGTTGAAAATTCAAACCTCCTCACGAAGGTACTAGTGAGGTTGTGATACTGGCTGCACTTCTCTTCCTCGAAGCTCACAAGATCAGCGTTACACAAATATGCGTTGAATTCTTCCTTAATTCCCGCTCGATCCATAAAGTTCTCAGAAGGCCATTCACAAGGACGCACTAGAGCGTCTCTTGGTGGCTCGTCATCAGCATCACGCATTGCAAGCCTGGGTCCTTGCTTCCTTGAAGAACCACCTTGGAACATTTTCTAAGCATATTTCTCCCTCTGAAAAATTCTGAAAATTTTTAGTAACTTCAAAATAAAAGTAAGCCAAACTCAAAATATTGATAGCAACTACTCCTACAAGTGCCTAGAGCCTATATCATGCATCAAAACTACTTTTGACCATATAAATTTGACATGCAAGCTCAAGAACAGGGTCACCTAAGCAGCAAAAATTTGCAATGAATAAAGCACTAAAACAAAAACTAATTGGACCAATGGAGGAGTCACATACCAAGGAACAATCTCCCCAAGCAGTTTTGTGAGAGGTGCTTTGAGCAAGGAGATCGAAAATGGCAGCAAAGTGAGCTAGAACTCATGCTTGAGCTGGTTATTCGTGTTTGTGGGAGGAAGAAGAAGTGTGTGGGTGCAAGGATAAGTGGAGGAGGGCCACTGTGGGCCCACGAGGCAGGGGGCGCACCCAGGGGGTAGGGCGCGCCCTCCACCCTCGTGGGCAGGTGGTTGGCCCCCCTGTTGTGTTCTTTGTGCCAAATATTCTCAAATATTCTAGAAACAAATCATATTTAAATTTCAGGGCATTTGGAGAACTTTTATTTTCGAGGTAATTTTATATTACGCGGATAATCAGATAACAGACAGAAAAATATTTACTTTTATTTTATTTAATATAAATAACAGAAAGTAAAAGTGGGGTACAGAAGGTTGTGCCTTCTAGTTTCATCCATCTCATGATCATCAAAAATAATCCACTAACAAGGTTGATCAAGTCTTGTTAACGAACTCATTCCGAATAACATGGAACCGGAGAAATTTCGAATAACACTATGTTACCTCAACGGGGATATGCACATCCCCAATAATAAGAATATCATATTTCTTCTTGACACTAGGAAGAGGAAATTCAAAACCTCCAAATATAATCGATGGAACTTTTCCAATAGAGTTGATACTATGAACTTGAGGTTGTTTCCTCGAAAAGTGTACCGTATGCTCATTACCATTAACATGAAAGGTGACATTGCCTTTAGTGCAATCAATAACAGCCCCTGCAGTATTCAAAAAGGGTCTTCCAAGAATAATAGACATACTATCGTCCTCGGGAATATCAAGAATAACAAAGTCCGTTAAAATAGTAACGTTTACAACTACAACAGGCACATCCTCACAAATACCGACAGGTGTAGCAGTTGATTTATCAGCCATTTGCAAAGATATTTCAGTAGGTGTCAACTTATTCAAATCAAGTCTACGATATAAAGAGAGAGGCATAACACTAACACCGGCTCCAAGATCACATAAATCAGTTTTAACATAATTTCTTTTAATGGAGCATGGTATAGTGGGTACTCCTGGATCTCCAAGTTCTTTGGTATTCCACCCTTAAAGGTATAATTAGCAAGCATGGTGGAAATTTCAGCTGCCGGTATCTTTCTTTTATTTGTAATAATATCTTTCATGTACTTAGCATAAGGATTGGTTTTGAGCATATCAGTTAATCGCATACGCAAAAAGATAGGTCTAATCATTTCAGCAAAGTGCTCAAAATCCTCATCATCCTTTTCTTGGATGGTTTGGGAGGAAAAGGCATGGGTTTCTGAACCCATGGTTCTCTTTCTTTACCATGTTTCCCAGCAACAAAGTATTTTTTATCATAACATTGATTCTTTGATTGTGGGTTATCAAGATCAACAGCAGGTTCAATTTCTATATCATTATCATTACTAGGTTGAGCATCATCATGAACATTATCACTAGTTTCAGGTTCATTGCCAGATTGTGTTTCCGCATCAGAGATAGAAATATCATTTGGATTCTCAGATGTTTCAACAATAGGATCACTAGAAGCATGCAAAGTCTTATCATTTTTCTTTTTCTTCCTTTTAGAAGGACTAGGTGCATCTATATTATTTCTCTGAGAATCTTGCTCAATTCTCTTAGGGTGGCATTCGGGATACAAAGGTTCCTGAGTCATTCTACCAGTTCTAGTAGCCACTCTAACAACATTATCATTATCTTTACTATTCAATTCATTGAGCAAATCATTTTGAGCTTTAAGTACTTGTTTTACTTGAGTGGTAACCATAGAAGCATGTTTACTAATAAGTTTAAGTTCACCTTTAACATTAGCCATATAATCACCCAAGTGTTCAAGCATATTTGAATTGTATTTCAATTGTCTACCAAAATAAGCATTAAAGTCTTCTTGCTTAGCCATAAATTTATCAAACTCATCTAAGCATGGGCTAGCAAATTTAGTAAATGGGATTTCAGCTTTATCATATCTATAGAGAGAATTTACCTTTACTACCTGTGTCGGGTTATCAAGACCATGAGTTTCTTCAATAGGTAATGGATTAAGATTATATGTTTCTTCAATAGGCGGTAAATTAAGACCATGTATTTCTTCAATAGGAGGTAAATTCTTAACATCTTCAGCTTTAATACCTTTTTCTTTCATAGATTTCTTTGCCTCTTGCATATCCTCAGGACTGAGAAATAGAATACCCCTCTTCTTCGGAGTTGGTTTAGGAATAGGCTCAGGAATTGGCTCCGGAGGTCTCCAATTATTTTCATTTGTCAACATATTATTCAATAGAATTTCAGCTTCATCCAGTGTTCTTTCCCTGAAAACAGAACCAGCACAACTATCTAGGTAATCTCTGGAGGCATCGGGTAATTAGTCCATTATAAAAGATATCAAGTATTTCATTTTTCTTAAGAGGATGATCAGGCAAAGCATTAAGTAATTGGAGAAGCCTCCCCCAAGCTTGTGGGAGACTCTCTTCTTCAATTTGCACAAAATTATATATATCCCTTAAGGCAGCTTGTTTCTTATGAGCAGGGAAATATTTAGCAGAGAAGTAATAAATCATATCCTGGGGACTACGCACACAACCAGGATCAAGAGAATTAAACCATATCTTAGCATCACCCTTTAATGAGAACGGAAATATTTTAAGGATATAAAAGTAGCGAGTTCTCTCATCTTTAGTGAACAGGGTGGCTATATCATTCAATTTAGTAAGATGTGCCACAACAGTTTCACATTCATAACCATGAAAAGGATCAGATTCAACCAAAGTAATTATATCAGGATCAACAGAGAATTCATAATCCTTATCAGTAACAAAGATAGGTGAAGTAGCAAAAGCAGGGTCAGGTTTCATTCTAGCATTTAGAGATTGCCTACTCCATTTAGCTAATAATCTTTCGAGTTCATTTCTATTTTTGCAAGCTAAAATAGCTAAAGAAGCTTCTTGATCAAAAACATAACCCTTAGGAATAACAAGTGATTCTTCATCATCACTTTCATCAGTATCATCAGATTCAATATTTTCAATTTCTCTAGCCCTAGCAAGTTGTTCATCAAGAAAATCACTAAGTGGCATAGTAGTATCAGGCATAGAGGTAGTTTCATCGTAAGTATCATGCATAGCAGAAGTGGCATCATCAATAACATGCGACATATCAGAACGAATAGCAGAAGCAGGTGTAGGTGTCGCAAGCTTACTCAAACTAGAAGGTGAATCAAGTGCAGAGCTAGATGGCAGTTCCTTACCTCCCCTCGTAGTTGAGGGATAGATCTTGGTTTTTGGATCTCTCAAGTTCTTCATAATGATAAGCAGATATATATATATATCCCAAGTGGCTCAAAGAATAGAGCTATGCTCCCCGGCAACAGCGCCAAAAAATAGTCTTGATAACCCGCAAGTATAGGGGATCGCAATAGTTTTCGAGGGTAAAGTATTCAACCAAAATTTATTGATTCGACACAAGGGGAGCCAAAGAATACTCTCAAGTATTAGCAGCTAAGTTGTCAATTCAACCACACCTGGAAACTTAATATCTGCAGCAAAGTATTTAGTAGCAAAGTAATATGATAGTAGTGATAACGGTAACAAAAGGTAACAGAAGTAAAAGCAATGTTTTTGGTATTTTGTAGTGATGATAGCAATAGCAACGGGAAAGTAAATAAGCGAAGAACAATATGTGGAAAGCTCGTAGGCAATGGATCGGTGATGGAGAAATATGTCAGATGCGGTTCATCATGTAACAGTCATAACCTAGGGTGACACAGAACTAGCTCCAGTTCGTCAATATAATGTAGGCATGTATTCCGAATATAGTCATACGTGCTTATGGAAAAGAACTTGCATGACATCTTTTGTCCTACCCTCCCGTGGCAGCGGGGTCCTTACAGAAACTAAGGGATATTAAGGCCTCCTTTTAATAGAGTACCGGAATAGAGCATTAACACATAGTGAATACAGTAACTCCTCAAACTACGGTCATCACCGGTAAGTATCCCGATTATTGTCACTTTGGGGTTAACGGATCATAACACATAATAGGTGACTATAGACTTGCAAGATAGGATCAAGAACACTCATATATTGATGAAAACATAATAGGTTCAGATCTAAAATCATGGCACTCGGGCCCTAGTGACAAGCATTAAGCATAGCAAAGTCATAGCAACATCAATCTCAGAACATAGTGGACACTAGGGATCAAACCCTAACAAAACTAACTCGATTACATGATAGATCCCATCCAACCCATCACCGTCCAGCAAGCCCACGATGGAATTACTCACGCACGGCGGTGAGCATCATGAAATTGGTGATGGAGGATGGTTGATGATGATGATGGCAACGGATTCCCCTCTCCGGAGCCCCGAACGGACTCCAGATCAGCCCTCCCGAGAGGTTTTAGGGCTTGGAGGCGGCTACGTACCATAAAACGCGATGATTTCTTCTCTCTGATTTTTTTTCTCCCCGAAACTCAATATATGGAGTTGGAGTTGGAGTCGGAGAGGCAACAGGGGGCCCACGAGGTAGGGGCGCGGCCCCCACTCTCGTGGAGAGGTGGTGGCCCCCCTGGCCTTCATCTTTTGCAGGTAATTTTCATATTATCTGAAAAGTCGCTCCGTGAAGTTTCAGGTCATTCCGAGAACGTTTGCTCCTGCACATAAATAACACCATGGTAATTCTGCTGAAAGCGTCAGTCCGGGTTAGTTCCATTCAAATCATGCAAGTTAGAGTCCAAAACAAGGGCAAAAGTGTTTGGAAAAGTAGATACGTTGGAGATGTATCAAGGGTTACGTCGATGCAAGCTTTGACACTCATCCGGATGACTCTAAGTCTGAATCTGGATACATATTGAAAGTGTGAGCAATTAGCTAGAGTAGCTCCGTGCAGAGCATTGTAGACACAGAAATTTGCAAAATACATACGGATCTGAATGTGGCAGACCCGTTGACTAAACTTCTCTCACAAGCAAAACATGATCACACCCTTAGTACTCTTTGGCTGTTAATCACATGGCGATGTGAACTAGATTATTGACTCTAGTAAACCCTTTGGGTATTGGTCACACGGCGATGTGAACTATTGGTGTTAAATCACATGGTGATGTTAACTAGATTATTGACTCTAGTGCAAGTGGGAGACTGAAGGAAATGCGCCCTAGAGGCAATAATAAAGATGTTATTTATATTTCATTATATCAAGATAAATGTTTATTATTCATGATAGAATTGTATTAACCGGAAACTTAGTACATGTGTGAACACATAGACAAAACAGAGTGTCCCTGGTATGCCTCTACTTGACTAGCTCTTCAATTAAAGATGGTTAAGTTTCCTAACCATAGACATGTGTTGTCATTGGATGAACGGGATCACATCATTAGAGAATGATGTGATGGACAAGACCCATCCGTTAGCTTAGCATAATGATCGTTAAGTTTTATTGCTATTGCTTTCTTCATGACTTATACATATTCCTCTGACTATGAGATTATGAAACTCCCGAATACCGGAGGAACACCTTGTGTGCTATCAAATGTCACAACGTAACTGGGTGATTATAAAGATGCTCTACAGGTGTCTCCGAAGGTGTTTGTTGGGTTGCCATAGATCACGATTAGGATTTGTCACCCCGAGTATCGGAGAGGTATCTCTGGGCCCTCTCGGTAATGCACACCACTATAAGCCTCGCAAGCAATGTGACTAATGAGTTAGTTGCGGGATGATGTATTACAGAATGAGTAAAGAGACTTGCCAGTAATGAGATTGAACTAGGTATGATGATACTGACGATCAAATCTCGGGCAAGTAACATACCGATGACAAAGGGAATAACGTATGTTGTTATTGCGGTTTGACCGATAAAGATCTTCATAGAATATGTAGGAACCAATATGAGCATCCAGGTTCCGCTATTGGTTATTGACCGAAGATGTGTCTCGGTCATGTCTACATAGTTCTCGAACCCGTAGGGTCCGCACGCTTAACGTTCAATGATGATTTGTATTATGAGTTATGTGTTTTTGGTGACTGAAGTTTGTTTCAAGTCCCGTATGAGATCGCAGACATGACGAGGAGTCTCGAAATGGTCGAGAGGTAAATATTGATATATTAGAAGGTAGTATTCAGACACCGGAAGGGTTCCGGAGTGTATTGGGTACATACCAGAGTACCGGAGGGGTTACCGGAACCCCTCGATGGAAGATATGGGCCATATGGGCCATAGGAGGGAGGCTAACCAGCTCACAAGGGGCCAGTGCGCCCCCCACAAGGGAGGAGGCCGAATTGGCTTCGGGAAGGGGGCACCACGCCCCTTTTCCTTCTCCTACTCCCTCTCCTTCCTTTTCCCTCCGGTGAAGAAAGGAGAAAGGGGGTGAATCCTACTAGGACTAGGAGTCCTAGTAGGACTCCCCCAATGGCGCGCCCCTCTTGGCCGGCCACCCCCTCCTCCCCTCCTTTATATACGGGGGCGGAGGGTACCCCAAAGGCACATCAATTGTTCTCTTAGCCGTGTGCGGTGCCCCCCTCAACAGTTTACTCCTCCGGTCATGGCGTCGTAGTGCTTAGGCGAAGCCCTGCACGGATCACATCACCATCACCGTCACCACGCCGTCGTGCTGACGAAACTTTCCCTCAACCCTCTGCTAGATCAAGAGTTCGAGGGACGTCATCGAGCTGAACATGTGTTGAACTCGGAGGTGTCGTACGTTTGGTACTAAGATCGGTTGGATCGTGAAGACATTCGACTACATCAACCGCGTTAACCTAACGCTTCCGCTCTCGATCTACAAGTGTACGTGGAGACACTCTTCCCCTCTCATTGCTATGCATCTCCTAGATAGATCTTGCGTGATCGTAGGAAATTTTTTGAAATTGCATGCTACGTTCTCCTACACCAAGCTAGGAAAGGGAACAAGCAGGAGCGGACCATATCCATGGTCAGCGTACCCCCGCGCCGGTGATAGGTAGCACAACCGAGTCAGTGCCACCCATCCCTCCCGTCGGTCTCCCCACATGCACACCCCAGTGCCACCCTACCACATCGCTCTGGCCAGATCCGCACGCGTCCACACCCAGTCGCCCGTCCAACGACGATGAGCACTGGCCGACCACAGACACCTACCTAAGTGGCCCCCTCGGAGCACCATCACGAGTTGCCCGCAGACGAGCAGACGGGGACGCAACCAGTCGTCGCCGACACCAACCCGCTCTGCAATGATACCTGCAGCCACCGCCACCAAGCCCCCACGCCGCTGCGAGGGCCACTACCGCGCTGCCGCAGAGCATCCCCGTCCAGCGAGCGAGCTTCGCAGTCGCCGCCGCGCCACACCAGTCGCCAGCGACCAGATCCAGAAGGACATGATCAGTGCCTGGCAACGCACACTGTCTCTAGAACCATGCCTCGTCCAGCCCTCCACACTCGGCCTGCTGCTTTGCAGCTCGACTGCCGAGCACAACCGCTCGGGAACGCCCGCCTGGGCCGAGCCCCCACAAGCGGGGAGGAGAATGGGCCCCACTGCCGCCGACACCCACTAGGCTTTCCTCGGCGGCGCGGACAGGCAGCGACGAGGGGAAGGAAGGGAGGGAGGGGAACACATCCCGGTGGCTTGGGTTAGCCCCTAGGTTGGACTTAATAACTTCGTTGTTTGTAGGTGTCTCATCTAGATGAGAATTACCAAACCCGTTAGTTATAATAACTCAACTCTTATCCGCGAAAAAAAACTCAGGTCAGCCACAGGTTCTGTGAGGCCTCCACACAGCTAGTAGAATGGGAAAAGTCCATCTTAAAACTTAAATTCGTAGACGTCCGGCGAATCAAACCCTGAAGTAGAAATCCTTGTCGTTATGACACTGAACTAATTAATCCCGGTCCAAATCAAACCTTAGTGTCGTTTTAGCCCAAAAAACGATGACGTGGCCAGAATTGCTAGTTAGGTGGGCCAGGTTATAACTGGACACGCGGTGGGTGAACAGCAAATGGATTGGGGATTTGGGGGGGAACTAGGGTTAGGCGGCAGCGGCGGTGATTCCTTGAGGGGTGCGGTGGAGGAGGCGATTGCGCAGGGGGCGGCGGCGGTTGCGTCGAGGGCAATGTCGTGGTCTTCGGGTGGTTCGAGTGCTCCCGGCTTTCGTCGAGCCGCTGGAAGGAGAGGGGAGGAATCGAGGTCGCTGGTGCCGTACCGCAAGAACCTGATGGCGTACGAGCCAGCGAAGCTCTGCTGGTGCAACCCCCATCGGAAGGCGCCAAGTTGGATCTCGTGGAGCCGTCAGAACCCAGGCAGGAGGTACTACGCCTGCGTTGATGCCATGGTGAGCTTCAAGTTGGTGTTTATTTTCTGTTCATTTGTTTTCCTTTGTTTTTCTCCCCTCTCATTGATTTCTGTTGGTACAATTGAACAGCATGGTGGTTGTGGATTCGTGGAATGGCATGATGATCCTCTTCCCAAGTTTTGGAGTGATTTGATTGGTGATTTGCGAGATGAAGTGTGTAGGCTGAGAGGTCAAGGAAGTGTTGCTATGATTGAAGATCCCACTGCAGTTGTGGCTCTGCATGAAGATGAAACAGGAGCAATGGGAATGGCTATGTCTCTGCAAGATCAGTTGAAGCAGGAAAAATGCAGAGATATATGCACTGAAGGGGAAATATCAAAATGTTGTCATGATGTTTGTTGTCTTTGTGGTTGGTTTAGTTACAGGGGAGATGCTACTGCAATAAGATTTGCAAGTGTTAGTTGTATGCAATGTAGTAATGCTTTAGGGTTTAGAATGAACTGATCTTTTGGGCACTGAAGATGCAAGTTGTATGCTTTGTTTAAATTGGAAGTTGTATGCATTTGCCACTATTTGGAATCAATGAAAGTGGAAGTGCAAGTTGTGTTATGCCATCATTTTGTACCTCTGAAATGCATATATGTTTGCAATCTTTGCTGGCAGTAAAGTGGAAGATGATGCAGTTTGTAAGATAATGCAGTAAAGTGGAAGATGATGTTGTTTGTAAGATAATGCATAGATGATGCAAGTTATAAGATAATTCCAATGCATATATGATCCAGGTTGGAAGTCAAAGCACTAGATAGCATCGTTGATGTTGTCATTTAGAAACATTGCTAGCAATTAAATAACAAGGAAATGCAACTGATAATAGAAAGATCATCCAGACCAAGTTAATTGCACATAAACTAGGTTTGAAACAAGTCATACTCCCACACATACATGACCCCTAGTTTGAGCCATGAACAAAAGATAAGTTTGCAACATTACAACAGAAATCTTTTGGAACATTCCAACTTGAACAAAAGAACTAGATGCAGTCTTTCTTCAACTATAACTAGTAGTTTCCACTACAAGTGAAATATCTGAAGCTTGGCACTGATGATGCAGGCCATCTATCCCTCTTAGCTCTAGATCCTGTCCTTGTGGAAGTAGATGTTATAGGGGCAGCAGATGATCCAGCTTCAGCAGTTTCAGTTCTCTTTCTTGGAGTCTTAAACCTGTTCGTCCCAGTAGAAGGACATGTTGGTACTGAACTTGTTGCTATTGGTGGAGCAGATGCACAGGCAGATGCACTTCCTTTGGCTTGCTGCAAATTCATGATAAATATGCAATAAGTTCCAACAAAAGACTAATAAGCGGGATAAATATGCAAGATGCAATAAGTACATGACAACAACAAATACCTCAGTTGGGTTCTTTTTCTTACTAGTTCTAGCAAGATGTGCATTCTTTTTCTTGCCTCTCTCTGGATTCTGTTTACATCCTAATTTGTTGTGTCCGGGGTTACCACACAATGAGCATTTGATAATTGTGCCATGCTTGCTCATTTTCTTCCCCTTAGGTTGCTCAGTTTCTTCTCTTCTCCTATCATTGTTTTTAGGCCTTCCTTTTTTCTTCTCTTTTCCTAGAAACCTGACATATGCAGGAGGCACTGGCCTAGGATTGGGTGACACTGGCCACATCTCTTCACCCTCCACTGGCTGTAAGCAATGCTCATAGATTTTGTTGAACACTTCAACAAAGTAGCAAGGAGCAATAAAATCTTCAATATTTTTTTTGCACTTGTAGATGGCACTAATTGCATGGTGGCAAGGAAGCCCTGCCAGCTGGAAGTACCCACAAGAGCATGTCCATTTTTCCAGGTCCACAGTGTACTGCCTTCCCCTTCCATTCACTTGCTTCACTTCAAATCCAATTTCTCCATTCCAGAGCACTTCAAGATATTGTGTTCTAGCAATACTTTTCTTGAGCTTCTTAAAAACAGCAGGGCATATTTTTCCTCTAAAGTTGGCATCTTTCTCTCTTTGTTGCTGAATTCTCACAAGTACTTTCTTCCTAATTTTTTCATTCATAGAAATAATAGGATAAAACCTAGCATCAACTATAGCATGGTTGAATGACTCACAAAGGTTGTTGTCAACTGACTCACAATTTGAACCAACTGGGAAGAAAGCCCTTGCCCAGTGCACTGGCTCAGTCCTCATGATGTCTTTAGCCCCTTCAGGAGTGACTTGTGCAAGCTTGGCTTTATAATAGTTGAAATCTTGCCTGTTGGAAGCCTTAGCAACTGCCCAGAATTTCTTTTGCCACTCATGATCTCTATGTTTCTTCCTCCAATTAGCATAAATGTGCCTAGCACACATCCTATGCTCTGCAACAGGAAGGTAATCATTCACTGCATTTATCAAGCCCTTCTACTGATCAGAAATAAGAACCCAGCCAGCTCCATTATTGTTTATTTCCAAGTCCTTAATGAGCAGCCCAACAAACCACTTCCATGTGATATTAGTTTCATTCTCAACTACAGCCCAGGCTAGTGGATACATCTGATTATTTGCATCTCTACCTATGGCACACAATAGCTCACCCTTCACTGCACCTTTGAAGAAACAACCATCAAGGCATATTACTTTTCTGCAACCAGCCTTGAATCCTTGCTTCATTGCATTAAAGCACACATAGAAGCTCTGGAATACACTTTCCTCCATGTTGGTTGGATCCATGCAAATAACAACTGTGCTTCCAGGGTTGCTCCTTAGCAGCTCAAGTTGGTAGTCAAACACTCTAGTGTATTCATTGTTCATTCCACACAATAATTTGTCCATGACAATTCTTTTTTCATGCTTGCACTTTCAAGTGGAGACATCAGCAAACATATCTTGCAAAACAGTTGCTTTCATGCTCTCAATTTTCCACATAGGATTTTCCAATATGAAGTGCTCATACCTCTGTGCAATCACCTTTGCAGTAACCAACTTGTTGCATCTGTTCTGTGCACATTGGTGATCATCATTATATGTTATGACTTGGAATCTTGAAGTCCTTGATCTCTTGGCTGCATATATTAGCCATGGGCAGCCAGGCCATCCACACTTTGCCCTTACTCTGTCACACTCAGATTTCATGAACTTGATGCTCCTCTTTGTTACTAGTCCATATCTTCTCAAAGCTTTGCACAGTTGATTCTTGCTTCTAAAAACCATGGTCAAAGCAAAATGTGGTACTTCACTTTCAGGGTTGTATCTTGGGAATGTACTCTTCATCTTTCTTATATGACCATCTGAATCTTCATTATAGCTGTAGTCCTCATCAGATGAATCATAGTTCCAATACATTTCTTCTCTTTCAATTTGCTCCTCCATGTTGGCAATCAATTCAATTGGCACTGGCCCTGTAGCATCCCTACCTATCCAGCTCTTGGAGTCCCTCATCATTTTCTTAAATTTCCTAGCATGTCTCCTGAGCTCCACAACTTCTGAATCCTCCCCACTATCATCAGTATGACCAATATATTCAGTGTCACTATCTGAGTCTGAATTTTGATTGCCACTGTCAACATTTGCAGCTATCACCATTTGGTTATTGACATGCCCTGAAGCCTGAGGTTCAGAAGCACAAGATGATGCAGGTTGACTTGGATCCAAAACCTGAGAAAAAACCCCTTCCATGCCTGCCATTTCATCCACATCTACTTCTCTGGCATTGCTTCTTCTCTGCTTCAAGGGGCTGCAAATTCTTTGAGTGATCACACCAGTTTCATCAGGTATGAGCACATCAGTGTCAGACTCTGCAGGTTCAACACCAGTTACTGCATCTGGTTCATCAGCAGTTATAACTGCATCTGGTTCTTCAGCAGTTATAACTGCATCTACTTCATCATCATCACTCTATTCCATGATTTCATCCTCAAAATCACTCCCACTGCTGTTGTCATTGCTATCTTCCTCTCCATTATACTCCACATACACATCAGTCACTCCTCCAACACAAATGTACTCAGCCATCTTCACACACCAACTATCATCATTAAGGAACACTAAGCCATTGATAAGCTCTTTTCCAGGAAGCAGAAAATAGAACTTCATCGATTCCATCAACTGAGTATGATCTTTTAAATAGCCTTTCACTTCCTGCAGAGACAATTTATCCCTCTCAATCTCTGACATTGCTTGATCTCCTCCAACATAGTCCAAATTTGGACCAATGCGGATGAACTTCCCTCCAACATGAAACCGAATGTTCAAAATCTCACTTGGGTCCATGATTTCACTGAGAAAACATACACCGTGATCAAAATAAAGCATAACAACCTATTCCCTTCACAAAAAATCAATCTTTTTGCGTCACCCAAATTTGCCCCAAATTTGCCACTGAAACCCTAACCCTAAGGCCGCAACTACTCCAACCTATGAATAACAAGGGAGGAGGGCATCCAGGACATTACCTTCTTCTTCAACGGGCCGTCGCGCCATCACGATCGTCCCTGAGGTGGCGATCAACCGTCGGTCACCATTGCCGTCGCCAGATAAGGAAGAATGCAGGGGACACGGAGAGAACGAAGCGAAATGACTGGCCGAACTGGGTTGGCCCACTAATATCGCCTCAGCCGCACGCCGAACGACCCATCCCGGCCATCCCATTGCCACGTCGGCAATCCCCGTTTGGGAAGCGACACTAAGGTTTGATTTGGACCAGGATTAATTAGTTCAGGGTCAAAACGACAGGGATTTCGACTTCAGGGTTTGATTCACCGGACGTCTATGAATTCAAGGTTTAAAATGGACTTTTTCCTCCGGTCGAATTGGTTTAGGGAAGGGGCACCACACCCCTTTTCCTTCTCCTACTCCCTCTCCTTCCTTTTCCCTCTAGTGAAGAAAGGAGAAAGGGGGCGAATCCTACTAGGACTAGGAGTCCTAGTAGGACTCCCCCAATGGCGTGCCCCTCTTGGCCAGCCACCCCCTCCTCCCCTCCTTTATATACGGGGGCGGAGGGTACCCCAAAGGCACATCAATTGTTCTCTTAGCCGTGTGCGGTGCCCCCCTCAACAGTTTACTCCTCCGGTCATAGCGTCGTAGTGCTTAGGCGAAGCCCTGCACGGATCACATCACCATCACCGTCACCACGCCGTCATGCTGACGAAACTCTCCCTCAACCCTCTACTGGATCAAGAGTTCGAGGGACGTCATCGAGCTGAACATGTGCTGAACTCGGAGGTTACGTACGTTCGGTACTAAGATCGGTTGGATCGTGAAGACGTTCGACTACATCAACCGTGTTAACCTAACGCTTCCGCTCTCGATCTACAAGGGTACGTGGACACGCTCTTCCCCTCTCATTGTTATGCATCTCCTAGATAGATCTTGCGTGATCGTAGGAATTTTTTTGAAATTGCATGCTACGTTCTCCTGCACCAAGCTAGGAAAGGGAACAAGCAGGAGCGGACCATATCCATGGCCAGCGCACCCCCGCGCCGGTGACGGGTAGCCCAACCGAGTCAGCTGAAAGTGCAACTATTCCTAGGTGGTTTTGGTAATTCCTAACAACATATAGCTCATTGAGCTAATGCTATTTCAAGATTAATATCTCAGGAAAGCTCAATGATTGGCATGGCATGGATGAGAAAAGTGGACCCCTCAAAATGCTAAGGACAAAGGATTGGCTCAAGCTCAAAGCTCAAGACTCTACATCTTCTATTTTAGTGATCCAAGATCACATTGAGTCTATAGGAAAAGCCAATACTATCAAGGAGGGATGAGGTGTTGCTTAATGAGGTTCTTGCTCAAAATGCTTAGTGATATGCTCCAAAACCCTCAACTACTTTCTCACATCCACATATGACCTAAACAAAAAGTCAAACTCGGCCCCACTGATTCTTCGTATCCGGCGCCACCGAGTTTCAAATGTCTTAGCCACTGCCACAAACCCTAGGCAAATCGGTCTCACCGATAGGGATCTAGGTCTCACTGAGATGGGGTTGTAATCTCTCTGTTTCCCTTCATAACGTTTGGTCTCACCAAGATGAGCGATCGGTCCCATCAAGATTGCAATGTAAACTCTCTGTTTTGCCTTCATAACGTTTCGGTCTCACCGAAATGAGCGATCGGTCCCACCGAGTTTACCTGACCAACTCTCTGGTTAGCTTATTACCAAAATCTGTCGCACCGAGTTTGTGTAATCGGTCTCACCGAGATTACGTTATGCCCTAACCCTAATCATATCGGTCCTACCGAGTTGCATGTAGGTCCCACCGAAAACCCTAACGGTCACTAGCTTTGCTAAACCGGTCAGACCGAGTTTAACCATTCGGTCCCACCGAGTTTGGGAAGTTATGTGTAACGGTTAGATTTTGTGTGGAGGCTATAATACCCCTCCACCTCCTCTTCATTCGTGGAGAGAGCCATCAGAACAAACCTACACTTCCAACTTACTTTTTCTGAGAGAGAACCACCTACACTTGTGTTGAGACCAAGATATTCTATTCCTACCATATGAATCTTGATCTCTAGCCTTCCCCAAGTTGCTTTCCACTCAAATCTTCTTTCCACCAAATCCAAATCCTGTGAGAGAGAGTTGAGTGTTGGGGAGGCTATCATTTGAAGCATAAGAGCAAGGAGTTCATCATCAACACACCATTTGTTACTTCTTGGAGAGTGGTGTCTCCTAGATTGGCTAGGTGTCACTTGGGAGCCTCCGACAAGATTGTGGAGTTGAACCAAGGAGTTTGTAAGGGCAAGGAGATCGCCTACTTCGTGAAGATCTACCGCTAGTGAGGCAAGTCCTTCATGGGCGATGGCCATGGTGGGATAGACAAGGTTGCTTCTTCGTGGACCCTTCATGGGTGGAGCTCTCCATGGACTCACGCAACCGTTACCCTCCGTGGGTTGAAGTCTCCATCAACGTGGATGTACGATAGCACCATCTATCAGAACCATGACAAAAACATCCGTGTCTCCAATTGCGTTTGAATCCTCCAAACCCTTCCCTTTACATTCTTGCAAGTTACATGTTTTACCTTCCGCTGCTCATATCTCTTGCTTGCTTGAATTGTGTTAAGATTGCTTGACTTGTCCAAAGTTGCTAAAATCTGCCAGGAACTAAAATTGGGAAAAGGCCAGATTTTTATTTGGTCAAGTAGTCTAATCACCCCCCTGTAGACATACTTTCGATCCTACAAGTGGTATCAGAGCTTTGGTCTCCATTTGCTTTGATTTTCATAGCTTTTGGAAGTCATAGCCTTGGTTTCACAACCTAGGAGAGTATGGCGTCTAGCGAGGGAAATTACCACCGTAGAGGTCCTTACTTTGATGCCACTAATTTTGCTAGTTGGAAGCATAAGATGAAGATGCATATTCTTGGACATAACCCCGCCGTTTGGGCTATTGTGTGTGTTGTATTGCAAGGTGAATTCTTTGATGGGAGAGAACCGAACCGTGAAGCTACCACGGAAGAGTTGAAGATGCTACAGTACAATGCTCAAGCTTGTGATATCCTCCTCAACAGATTGTTCCCTGAAGAATTCAACAAAATCAGCCGTCTTGAGAATGCAAAGGAAATTTGGGATACTTTGATTGATATGCACGAAGGTACCGACTCTGTCAAGGAATCCAAGTTGGATGTGCTTCAAAGTCAACTTGACAAGTTCAAAATGAAGGATGGTGAAGGTGTCGCTGAAATGTACTCTAGGCTTGCTCTTATCACAAATGAGATTGCCGGCTTAGGAAGTGAAGAGATGACCGACAAATTCATCATCAAGAAGATCCTAAGAGCCTTGGATGGAAAATATGATACCGTATGCACATTGATCCAAATGATGCCAAATTACAAAGATCTCAAGCCAACGGAAGTCATTGGAAGAATTGTTGCTTATGAGATGTCACTCAAGGATAAGGAGGAGCTCCATAACAAGTCAAGCGGTGCTTACAAAGCCTCATGTGAAGCTCCCACATCATCAAGTGAGAAACAAACCTTCAATGAAGAATTGAGCCTAATGGTGAAGAACTTCAACAAGTTCTACAAGAGTAGAAGCAAAGAGAGAAGTTCCAAGTCAAGGTCCTACAATGACAAAAGATCTTCTAGTTGAGAGCGAAACTGCTACAATTGTGGAAGACCCGGACACTATTCCAATGAGTGTACGCCCCCCCCCCCCCCCAAGAGAAGAGAAGATTCTCCCAAAAGAAGAAGTAGAAGAGAAGAATCACCATCGAGGGAGAGAAGGAGTAGGGATGATCGTTATGAATGAAGACCCTCCCGGAGAAGCAAGGATTCGGAAAGGAAGGACAAGTCATCAAGGAGCTACACAAAATGAAGACATCAAGCTCATGTTGGTGAATGGGTATCCGGCTCCGACTCCGACAGTCACTCTGAGAGAAGCTATTACTCCGACTCCGAATATACGCAAGATGAAGGTGTTGCCGGTCTAGCACTTGTGTCAACCAACTCCTACGACATATTTGATTCACCAAATGAAGGAATTGGAAGATGCTTCATGGCTAAAGGCCCAAAGGTATCACACCCCGAGTATATTGATTTCAATAGTGATGAAGATGACTTGTTAGGTGATGATGATTTACTTGTTGACAACTCTAGTGATGAATACTATGATGAAACGTCAATTAATCATGCTAATCAAGATGAAACGAATGAAAATGGTAAGGACAAGATTGAGTCTCTAACTAAAGAACTAAACACTCTTAAGTTAGCTCATGAAACTATCTTAGGAGATCATCGAGAACTTTTAAGGAGTCATGAGAAATTACGTTTTGAGAAGCTCAATCCTGAGCAAGAGCATGAGTTCTTAAAGGCAATCAATGATGATCTTCACAAGAAAAGTTCTTCTTACATTGCCAAGCGTTTACTCTTATCCACTTACATGCCTCAAGTCAAGTCTAGTAACAAGAACAAGAAGGATTCTTCTTCTAGTAGTAACAATAATCATGCTAAATCCAATATTGTTGCTTCTAGTAGTTCTCTTGATTCCACTAATAATTCTCTTAGCCAAGTTACACTTGAGCAAGGAAATAGCTTATTGAAGGGAATCACACTTGAGCAAGAAAATAGCTTATTGAAGGGAATCATAGAGAAAGGTGTTTACAAGAGCCTTGCCGGGAGTAAGCAATTCGAGGAAATTGTATGCAAGCAAGGAAGGCACCGGAAGAATCAAGGTATTGGTTTTGAATGAAAATTCAATGCCAATGGAGTTGAGTGGGAAGAAGATCAATACCCCAAGACGAAGTTTGTTCCTCAACAAGAGAAGTATGATCCTACTTCTTTCAAGGGGACACAAGCTCAAGATGATCTTCCACCAGAAGACCACAAGGAAAAAGGCAAGGACAAGCTTCAAGAGGAAATTGATGCATTTGAAGAAGCTCCTAAGGCCTTGGTCAAGTGGGTTCCCAAGACTACATCAAGTTCCACTTCATCAAGTACAACTACAACTCCGAGGATTCCCATCAAGATGGTGCGGATCCCAAAGAAGAATAACTAGAGAGTTCTTGAGGGTGACTCCGCCAACATGCTTCACTCTTATCATTTTGGCAAGAACAAGTGCAATCAACTTCCACATCATGCACTAGTTCAAGGAGTCACAAACCCTCTTGTTGGTAAGACAAGGGACAAGGTAACCTAATGCTTTCATGGACATCATATTGTGTGTGCATCACTCTATGTCTATGGATATCCTTGTTTGTTCCTTGTGGGACTAACCCGTGTAGGTATTGAAAATGCAATTCACTCCAAAGGATAGCTCCGAATGATCTACATCAACTTAGAGAATCCACATCTTCAACACCTACATGAAGTCATCATCGACAAAACCCAAGGTTAGTTCATCCCTCTAAAGTGGGATCTCACATCTAGGGGGAGCTTTACTCTAAGAATTGAGCTAAAGAAACTCTAATTGTGTGAACACAGCAATGCTTTATGTAAAAGTGGTAACCCCACTTGTGCTTAAACGATGAGTATGACCTACAATCAAATGTTCTCATTTGACTCCTAAGTCAATATACTCATATATAGATGACCTAGTCATCGCCAATTGCTTGATAGATGCTAGAATTGTTTGTGCATGCTTTGCCACATATTTCATTTGTCATTTTATTGTGTGAGCATGTTGGTTGCATAATTTACTCATTCAAGGACATCCACTTGTTGTTTTGATTGGTTGGTTTCTTTTTCTTTTGCCAAGTGGATGGACAAGAATGCCTAAGAACCTTCTCTAGCTATCTATGATTTTCTCGTCTCAAACTCTATCATGCTGCATCACAAAGTTTGATCAAGTCAGATTCCAACCACTCTGTGTCAGGAGCAATCGGAGTCCCCGATTCGTCATAGACTTAAAAATCCAAAACTTCTTTCTGCGTTTTGTTCTGACCGATTCATCCATTTCGGTCATACCGAGATCACTAAGTCGATCTAGGTTTTCAATCTCGGTGCAACCGATTTGAACTTTTCGGTCACACCGAGTTTCAGTAACTGCTTGCAGTTATGAATCTCGGTGCCACCGAGTTGTTCCACTCAGTCACACCGACAGAGTCAGGCTATATATATCCGTGGCCCAAATTTTGGAAAACTTTCCAAAACCTCTTCACCCGCGCTTAGCCTGCTCTGCCTCCTTGGGTCTCCGGATCATCCTCCTCATCGCCAGCCGCCTCCTGTCGCTGGTCTCCGCCGCCATCAACGGGATCGTCTCCGCCGTTGCCGCCGTAGCAAGTTCATCGCCGAACTAGGGTATGGACTTGATCTTTGTGCTGTTCTTACTCCGATTCCCCAGCACATTGCTTTGCCATGTATCTTGCCACGATTGAGATCATTCTATCCATCGAAAACACTCCATAGTTTAGTCGTGAATTCAAAATTTATGGTTAGGTTTCCGCTGAAACCATCTCGGAACGACCGAGTTGATGAAATCGGTTCCACTGATTTGGCTCAGGCCATTGCACATGTGATTCTCGGTCTGACCGAGAATTGCAAATCGGTGTGACCGAGTTCAGCACTTTGTGAAACCCTAGCAGTCTCGGTGCCACCGAACTGTGACTCGGTCTGACCGAGTTCACTAGTTTAGGTTCCAAAAACTGCTTCGGTATCATCGAGTTTGCAAATCGGTAAATCTGAAATGCTTTCTGTGGAAAACTAAAACTAAGTTTTTAATTCATTCTTTTGCAAAAACCTCTGCACTTTGTGATGCTCATCCACTCTACCTCATCTATAATCTGTTCACAGGGTCTGCTGTCAGTGTTTGCATCATGTCAGATCAGAGTGACAATCAGAACAAGTCAGAGGAACAGGTTCACTTGAGTGAGGGCACTAGTCCCTCTAGCAGCTCACATGATGGCAGCAGGAGCACACCAAGCAATCTGCCAAAGGCTGCCACCAGGGCCAGCAAGAAAAGAACCTCAGGGTCAGAGGATGAGGACTATGTGGCTGAGGAGGAAGAAGCCACCTCAAAGAGGAAAGTCCTGAAAAAGGAATATGGCACAGCTGCTGCCACTAAGCTAGGGATGAAGCAAAAGGTTCCAGCCAAGAGAGCTCCAATGTCAAAAGCCAGAACACCTACTCAAGAGACTTTGGGATCTGCACCCAAAGAGCAGGCTGTGGCATAAAAGAAAAGAAAAGAAAGGGTCAAGAATACCATTACCAGAGTGCTTGGGAGATCTTCAATAATGAAAGACTCTGAAGAAGAGGAAGAGGATGCTGCACCAGCACCTAAAGCTCATAAGCTTATGGGAGATGCCATAAGATCAGGGGTGCTCCATCTAAGCCCAAAGGAACTTCTAAGACAGCTGCTCCAAAACCCAAAACTGCACCCAAGAGGAGCACCAGGAACATCCCAACAGCGGAGAAGAATAAGGCCCCAATGCCTGAAGCTGCAATGGAAGAAGAAGATGATTCTATTGTCTTGAGGAAATTGAAGCCAAAAATTCCAGACCACAGTGATGCTCATCCAGTTGCAGAGAACATGAAAGACAGGAAGGACTTTGGTCTAAGGCTATGGAGAGAGTTTGATCCATATGCCACCAGGAGAAGGACTGTTGTGGACTACAGGTTCCATACAAAGGAACAACGGGACTTTTATGAGACTATCTTGCTTGACAAGAAGCCCATAGTGTGTGACATGAGATGGGTCAATTGGACATTAATTGAGGAAAACGAGGATCACTTCCCTGGTGTATATGACAGCTTCAAGGCTTGTGGAGTTGATGAGTTTATGGCTCAGAAGCTCACAAAATGAAATGATGAGCTCATGATGCAGTTCTACTCCACAGCTCACTTCTACCCAAATGGAAGGATTGTCTGGATGTCTAAAGGCACTAGGTACCAGTCAACAGTTGTAGAATGGGCTAAGTTGATCAATGCCCCAGAAGAACATGAAGATGACTTGGATGTCTATGCCAAGAAGAAGAAGGATCACAACACCATGGCACACATGTACAAGGAGATCCCAGATGCTACTCTTGAGACACACAAGTTTGGATCAGTACATTACCTTCTGTCAGGCTTGCCAACAATCAACTGGATCCTCAGGCACACTCTCTTGCCAAAGTCAGGTGATCACAAGATGATCAGAGGCCATGCAATTAACTTGCTTCACATCTTTGATGTCCCACAGAAGTTCAAAGTCATGAGCCTAATTGTGTAAACCATAAAGAGGACAGCTGCAGATCAGAAGAGGAGTTGTGGATATGCCCCACAGATCCAGGAGCTGATTAACTCCAAGATGGGCATTGGCACATATCTGCTGGATAAGGAGCACCTGCCCATCTACCCAGACTTTGAGAACAACACTGTGGTGATGGATGAAAATGAACCATCGTCTGTACACGCACAAGCCAAGAAGGAGAAGGGAAGGAGAAGGCAAGGGCTGAAAAGGCTGCAAAGATGCCAACTACTGAAGAGGCATCTCAGTATCTTCTGAAGAACACGCATGAACAGCTTGGCTACTTGATTGCCTCCACTCTGAGGATTGAGAAGGGATTGGCTACCCTGACTCAAAATCAAGAGAGCTTGGAGAGGATCGTGGAGCAGAAGTTCTATGACCTAGATGTGAAGTTCACTGAGATCTAGTCAGTCATTGAGCAACTTCAGGATAAAGTGCAGGGGAAGAAGGGCAAGACAACCACTGATGCGTTTGCTAGAGTGCCCAGAGGTCAGAGGTCTGCTGCAGTGCCTGTTCCAGACACTAGAGCAACTTTATCTACACCAGCTACAGCTTCAGTGCCACCAGCTTAGCACCTACTCCACCTGCTCCATCTACATCAACTGATGCCTTCGCCCTTGGAGTTCTGTCTACACAACCACCTGAAGACCAAGCCTGAGAGTCGTTTAGCACTATGCATTTTTATGAACTTTTTGGTAACTTGTTGCCAAAGGGGGAGAAAATGTATAGATCATAGGCTTTGGAGAGAGAGCGTTGCTTTTTACTCTCTCTTTTTGTTTGGTGGTTAAACTTCGTTTATTTGCTTGGTTGAGATACTTTATGCCTTTGTGATACTTGGATGATCATGTGTTTGATCATATGCTACCTTAATGCTTGTTGGATGACATTATCCTTTTTATGTGATCACTCACTTTGCTTGGTGATGAATGCATGTATTTAATTATTATCATTTTGAGCGCTCCACCAAGATGTATGTGACATGGAAGAGTAACTCATGATCCTAACTCTTATGCATTTGTAGTCCAAAGCAAATCTTAAACTATGCACAAACTTAGGGGAAGCTCTTGCTTTTCACATACTTCTCAAAGCGACAATGTTTTTCACTCTTATTATCATTTGTCGAAGCTTTGATCTATATGTGTCATCAATTACCAAAAAGGGGGAGATTGAAAGTGCAACTATCCCTAGGTGGTTTTGGTAATTCCTAACAACATATAGCTCATTGAGCTAATGCTATTTCAAGATTAATATCTCAGGAAAGCTCAATGATTGGCATGGCATGGATGAGAAAAATTGGACCCCTCAAAATGCTAAGGACAAAGGATTGGCTCAAGCTCAAAGCTCAAGACTCTACATTTTCTATTTTAGTGATCCAAGATCACATTGAGTCTATAGAAAAAGCCAATACTATCAAGGAGGGATGAGGTGTGCTTAATGATGTTCTTGCTCAAAACGCTTAGTGATATGCTCCAAAACCTCAACTACTTTCTCACATCCACATATGACCTAAACCAAAAGTCAAACTCGGCTCCACGATTCTTCATATCCGGCGCCACCGAGTTTCAAATGTCTTAGCCACTGCCACAAACCCTAGGCAAATCGGTCTCACCGATAGGGATTATCGTCTCACCGAGATGGGGTTGTAATCTCTCTGTTTCCCTTCGTAACGTTTTGGTCTCACCGAGATGAGCGATCGGTCCCACCAGAATTGCAATGTAAACTCTTTGCCTTCGTAACGTTTCGGTCTCACCGAAATGAGCGATTGGTCCCATCGAGTTTACCTGGCCAACTTCCTGGTTAGCTTATTACCAAAATCGGTCGCACCGAGTTTGTGTAATCGGTCTCATCCGAGATTACGTTATGCCCTAACCCTAATCATATCGGTCCTACCGAGTTGCATGTCGGTCCCACAAAAACCCTAACGGTCACTAGCTTTGCCAAATCGGTCAGACCGAGTTTAACCATTCGGTCCCACCGAGTTTGGGAAGTTATGTGTAACGGTTAGATTTTGTGTGGAGGCTATAAATACCCCTCCACCTCCTCTTTATTCGTGGAGAGAGCCATCAGAACAAACCTACACTTCCAACTTACTTTCTCTGAGAGAGAACCACCTACACTTGTGTTGAGACCAATATATTCCATTCCTACCATATGAATCTTGATCTCTAGCCTTCCCCAAGATACTTTCCACTCAAATCTTCTTTTCACAAAATCAGAATCCTGTGAGAGAGAGTTGAGTGTTGGGGAGACTATCATTTGAAGCACAAGAGCAAGGAGTTCATCATCAACACACCATTTGTTACTTCTTGGAGAGTAGTGTCTCCTAGATTGGCTAGGTGTCACTTGGGAGCCTCCGACAAGATTGTGGAGTTGAACCAAGGAGTTTGTAAGGGCAAGGAGATCGCCTACTTCGTGAAGATCTACCGCTAGTGAGGCAAGTCCTTCATGGGCGATGGCCATGGTGGGATATTGCTTCTTCGTGGACCCTTCGTGGGTGGAGCCCTCCGTGGATTCGCGCAACCGTTACCCTTCGTGGGTTGAAGTCTCCATCAACGTGGATGTACGATAGCACCACCTATCGGAACCACGGCAAAAACATCCGTGTCTCCAATTGCGTTTGAATCCTCCAAACCCTTCCCTTTACATTCTTGCAAGTTACATGCTTTTCTTTCCGCTGCTCATATACTCTTGCTTGCTTGAGTTGTGTTAAGATTGCTTGACTTGTCCAAAGTTGCTAAAATCTGCTAGGAACTAAAATTGGGAAAATGCTAGATTTTTATTTGGTCAAGTAGTCTAATTACCCCCCCTGTAGACATACTTTGGATCCTACAAGTGGTATCAGAGCTTTGGTCTCCATTTGCTTTGATTTTCATAGCTTTTGGAAGTCATAGCCTTGGTTTCACAACCTAGGAGAGTATGGCGTCTAGCGAGGGAAATTACCACCGTAGAGGTCCTTACTTTGGTGGCACTGATTTTGCTAGTTGGAAGCATAAGATGAAGATGCATATTCTTGGACATAACCCCGCCGTTTGGGCTATTGTGTGTGTTGTCTTGCAAGGTGAATTCTTTGATGGGAGAGAACCGAACCGTGAAGCTACCGCGGAAGAGTTGAATATGCTACAGTACAATGCTCAAGCTTGTGATATCCTCCTCAATGGATTGTGCCCTGAAGAATTCAACAAAATCAGCCGTCTTGAGAATGCAAAGGAAATTTGGGATACTTTGATTGATATGCACGAAGGTACCGACTCCGTCAAGGAATCCAAGTTGGATGTGCTTCAAAGTCAACTTGACAAGTTCAAAATGAAGGATGGTGAAGGTGTCGCTAAAATGTACTCTAGGCTTGCTCTTATCACAAATGAGATTGCCAGCTTAGGATGTGAAGAGATGACCGACAAATTCATCATCAAGAAGATCCTAAGAGCCTTGGATGGAAAATATGATACCGTATGCACATTGATCCAAATGATGCCAAATTACAAAGATCTCAAGCCAATGGAAGTCATTGGAAGAATTGTTGCTTATGAGATGTCACTCAACGATAAGGAGGAGCTCCATAACAAGTCAAGTGGTGCTTACAAAGCCTCATGTGAAGCTCCCACATCATCAAGTGAGAAACAAACCTTCAATGAAGAATTGAGCCTAATGGTGAAGAACTTCAACAAGTTCTACAAGAGTAGAAGCAAAGAGAGAAGTTCCAAGTCAAAGTCCTACAATGACAAAAGATCTTCTAGTCGAGAGCGAAACTGCTACAATTGTGGAAGACCCGGACACTATTCCAATGAGTGTACGGCCCCCCACAAGAGAAGAGAAGATTCTCCCAAAAGAAGAAGTAGAAGAGAAGAATCACCATCGAGGGAGAGAAGGAGTAGGGATGATCGTTATGAACGAAGACCCTCCTGGAGAAGCAAGGATTCGGAAAGGAAGGACAAGTCATCAAGGAGCTAGACAAAACGAAGACATCAAGCTCATGTTGGTGAATGGGTATCCGGCTCCGACTCCGACAGTCACTCTGAGAGAAGCTATCACTCCGACTCCGAATATACTCAACATGAAGGTGTTGCCAGTCTAGCACTTGTGTCAACCAACTCCTACAACATATTTGATTCACCAAATGAAGGAATTGGAAGATGCTTCATGGCTAAAGGCCCAAAGGTATCACACCCCGAGTATATTGATTTCAATAGTGATGAAGATGACTTGTTAGGTGATGATGATTTACTTGTTGACAACTCTAGTGATGAATACTATGATGAAACGTCAATTAATCATGCTAATCAAGATGAAACGAATGAAAATGGTAAGGACAAGATTGAGTCTCTAACTAAAGAACTAAACACTCTTAAGTTAGCTCATGAAACTATCTTAGGAGATCATCGAGAACTTTTAAGGAGTCATGAGAAATTACGTTTTGAGAAGCTCAATCCTGAGCAAGAGCATGAGTTCTTAAAGGCAATCAATGATGATCTTCACAAGAAAAGTTCTTCTTACATTGCCAAGCGTTTACTCTTATGCTTTGAAAAGCTCAATCTTGAGCAAGAGCATGAGTTCTTAAAAGCAATCAATGATGATCTCTGCAAGAAAATCTCTTCTTACATTGCCAAGCATTTACTCTTATCCACTTACATGCATCAAGTCAAGTCTAGTAACAAGAACAAGAAAGATTCTTCCTCTAGCAGTAACAATGATCATGCTAAATCCAATATTGTTGCTTCTAGTAGTTCTCTTGATTCCACTAATGATTCTCTTAGCCAAGTTACACTTGAGCAAGAAAATAGTTTATTGAAGGGAATTATAGAGAAAGGAGTGTACAAAAGTCTTTCCGGGAGTAAGCAATTCGAGGAAATTGTGCGCAAGCAAGGAATGCACCGAAAGAATCAAGGTGTTGGTTTTGAACGAAAGTTCAATGCCAATGGAGTTGAGTGGGAAGAAGATCAATACCCCAAGACAAAGTTTGTTCCTCAACAAGAGAAGTATACTTCTTTTAAGGGGACACAAGCTCAAGATGATCTTCCACCACAAGACTACAAGCAAAAAGGCAAGGACAAGCTTCAAGAGGAAATTGGCGCATTTGAAGAAGCTCCTAAGACCTTAGTCAAGTGGATTCCCAAGACTACTTCAAGTTCCACTTCATCAAGTACGACTACAACTCCAAGGATTCCCATCAAGATGATGTGGATCCAAAAGAAGAAGAACTAGAGAGTTCTTGAGGGTGACTCCGCCAACATACTTCACTCTTATCATTTTGGCAGGAACAAGTGCAATCAACTTCCACATCTTGCACTAGTTCAAGGAGTCATAAACCCTCTTGTTGGTAAGACAAGGGACAAGGTAACCTAAAAGTTTTCAAGGACATCATCTTTTGTGTGCATCACTCTATGTCTATGGATATCCTTGTTTGTTCCTTGTGGGACTAACCCATGTAGGTATTGAAAGTGCAATTCACTCAAATGGATAGCTCCAAGTGATCTACATCAACATTGAGCATCCACATCTTCAATATCTACATGAAGTCATCATCGACAAAACCCAAGGTTAGTTCATCCCTCTTAGGGGGGATATCACATCTAAGGGGAGCTTTACGCTAAGACTGAGCTAAAGCAACTCTAAAGATGTGAACACAACAATGCTTTATGTAAAAGTGGTAACCCCACTTGAGCTTAAACGATGAGTATGACCTATGATCAAGTGCTCTCACTTGACTCCTAAGTCAATATACTCATATATAGATGACCTTGTCATCGCAAATTGCTTGATAGATGCTAGAATTGGTTGTGCATGCCTTGCCACATATTTCATTTGCCATCTTATTGTGTGAGCATGCTGGTTGCATATTTTGCTCATTCGAGGACATCCACTTGTTGTTTTGATTGTTTGGTTTTATTTTCTTTTGCCAAGTGGATGGACAAGAATGCCTAAGTACCTCCTCTAGCTATCTATGCTTTTCTCGTCTCAAACTCTATTCATGCTGCATCAAAAAATTTGATCAAGATGATACCATCTATATATGAGTATATTGACTTAGGAGTCAAGTGAGAACACTTGATCATAGGTCATACTCATCGTTTAAGCTCAAGTGGGGTTACCACTTTTACATAAAGCATTGTTGTGTTCACATCTTTAGAGTTGCTTTAGCTCAAGTCTTAGAGTAAAGCTCCCCCTAGATGTGATATCCCCCCTAAGAGGGATGAACTAACCTTGGGTTTTGTCGATGATGACTTCATGTAGATGTTGAAGATGTGGATGCTCAATGTTGATGTAGATCATGGAGCATCCATTTGAGTGAATTGCACTTTCAATACCTACATGGGTTAGTCCCACAAGGAACAAACAAGGATATCCATAGACATAGAGTGATGCACACAAAATGATGTCCATGAAAACTTTTAGGTTACCTTGTCCCTTGTCTTACCAACAAGAGGGTTTGTGACTCCTTGAACTAGTGCAAGATGAGGAAGTTGATTGCACTTGTTCTTGCCAAAATGATAAGAGTGAAGTATGTTGGCGAGTCACCCTCAAGAACTCTTAGTTCTTCTTCTTTTGGATCCACATCCATCTTGATGGGAATCCTTGGAGTTGTAGTCGTACTTGATGAAGTGGAACTTGAAGTAGTCTTGGGAATCCACTTGACTAAGTCTTAGGAGCTTCTTCAAATGCATCAATTTCCTCTTGAAGCTTGTCCTTGCCTTTTTGCTCGTAGTCTTGTGGTGGAAGATCATCTTGAGCTTGTGTCCCCTTGAAAGAAGTATACTTCTCTTGTTGAGGACAAACTTTGTCTTGGGGTATTGATCTTCTTCCCTCAACTCCATTGGCATTGAACTTTCGTTCAAAACCAACACCTTGATTCTTCCGGTGCATTCCTTGCTTGCGCACAATTTCCTCGAATTGCTTACTCCCGGCAAGGCTTTTGTACACTCCTTTCTCTATAATTCCCTTCAATAAGCTATTTTCTTGCTCAAGTGTAACTTGGCTAAGAGAATCATTAGTGGAATCAAAGAACTACTAGAAGCAACAATATTGGATTTAGCATGATCATTGTTACTACTAGAGGAAGAATCTTTCTTGTTCTTGTTACTAGACTTGACTTGAGGCATGTAAGTGGATAAGAGTAAACGCTTGGCAATGTAAGAAGAAATTTTCTTGCGAAGATCATCATTGATTGCCTTTAAGAACTCATGCTCTTGCTCAAGATTGAGCTTTCAAAGCTAATTTCTCATGAGCTCTTAAAAGTTCTCGATGATCTCGAAGTTTCATGAGCTAACTTAAGAGTGTTTAGTTCTTTAGTTAGAGCCTCAATCTTCTCCTTATCATTTCATTCGTTTTATCTTGATTAGCATGATTAATTGACGTTTCATCATAGTATTCATCACTAGAGTTGTCAACAAGCAATCATCACCTAACAAGTCATCTTCATCACTATTGAAATCAACATACTCGGGGTGTGTTACCTGGACCTTTGGCCATGAAGCATCTTCCAATTCCTTCATTTGGTGAGTCAAATATGTCGTAGGAGTTGGTTGACACAAGTGCTAGACCGGCAACACCTTCATCTTGAGTATCTTCGGAGTCGGAGTGATAACTTCTCTCGAGTGGCTGTCGGAGTCGGAGCCGGATACCCATTCACCAACATGAGCTTGATGTCTTCGTCTTGTGTAGCTCCTTGATGATTTTTCCTTCCTTTCTGAATCCTTGCTTCTCCGTGAGTATCTTCGTTCATAACGATCATCTCTACTCCTTCTCTCTCTTGGTGGTGATTCTTTGCTTCTTCTTTTTGGAGAATCTTCTCTTCTCTTGTAGGGAGCCGTACACTCATTGGAATAGTGTCCGGGTCTTCCACAACTGTAGCAGTTTCGCTCTCGACTAGAAGATCTTTTGTCATTGTAGGACCTTGACTTGAAGCTTCTATCTTTGCTTCTACTCTTGTAGAACTTGTTGAAGTTCTTCACCATTAGCTCAATTCTTCATTGAAGTCTTGTTTCTCACTTGATGATGTAGGGGTTCACATGAGGCTTTATAGGCACCACTTGATGTTGTGAAGTTCCTCTTATCCTTAAGTGACATCTCATGAGCAACAATTCTTCCAATCACCTCGTTGGCTTGAGATCTTGTAATTGGGCATCATTTGGATCAATGTGCACACGGTATCATATTTTCCATCCAAGGCTCTTAGATCTTCTTGATGATGAATCTATCGGTCATATCTTCACTTCCTAAGCCGGCAATCTCATTTGTGATGAGAGCAAGCCTAGAGTACATTTCAGCGACACCTTCACCATCCTTCATCTTGAACTTGTCAAGTGCTTTGAAGCACATCCAACTTGGATTCCTTGACGGAGTCGGTACCTTCGTGCATATCAATCAAAGTGTCCCAAATTTCCTTTGCATTCTCAAACGGCTGATTTTGTTGAATTCTTCGGGGCACAATCCGTTGAAGAGAATATCACAAGCTTGAGCATTGTATTGCAACATCTTCAACTCATCCGCGGTAGCTTCACGGTTTGGTTCTCTCCCTCAAAGAAGTCACCTTGCAACCAACACACACAATAGCCCAAACGGCGGTTATGTCCAAGAATATGCATTTTCATTTTATGCTTCCAACTAGCAAAATTAGTACCATCAAAGTAAGGACCTCTACGGTGATAATTTCCCTCGCTAGACGCCATACTCTCCTAGGTTGTGAAACCAAGGCTATGACCACCAAAAGCTATGGAGATCAAAGCAAATGGAGACCAAAGCTCTGATACCACTTGTAGGATCGAAAGTATGTCTAGAGGGGGGTGATTAGACTACTTGACCAAATAAAAACTTAACCTTTTCCCAATTTTAGTTCTTGGCAGATTTTAGCTATTGGAACGTCAAGCAATCATCACACAATTCAAGCAAGCATGCAAAGAGTATATTGGCAGCAGAAAGTAAAGCATGCAACTTGCAAGAATGTAAAGGGAAGGGTTTGGAGAATTCAAACGCAATTGGAGACACGGATGTTTTTCCCGTGGTTCGGATAGGTGGTGCTATCCTACATCCACGTTGATGGAGACTTCAACCCACAAGGGTAACGGTTGCGAGAGTCCACAGGGCTCCACCCACAAAGGGTAACGGTTGCGCGAGTCCACACAGGGCTCCACCCACGAAGGGTCCACGAAGAAGCAACCACCCACAAAGGGTCCACGAAGAAGCAACCTTGTCTATCCCACCATGGCCATCGCCCACGAAGGACTTGCCTCACTAGCGGTAGATCTTCACGAAGTAGGCGATCTCCTTGCCCTTACAAACTCCTTGGTTCAACTCCACAATCTTGTCGGAGGCTCCCAAGTGACACCTAGCCAATCTAGGAGACACCACTCTCCAAGAAGTAACAAATGGTGTGTAGGTAATGAACTCCTTGCTCTTGTGCTTCAAATGATAGTCTCCCCAACACTCAACTCTCTCTCATAGGATTTGGATTTGGTGGAAAGAAGATTTGAGTGGAAAGCAACTTGGGAAGGCTAGAGATCAAGATTCATATGGTAGGAATGGAATATCTTGGTCTCAACACATGAGTAGGTGGTTCTCTCTCAGAACATATGAGTTGGAATGGTGTATGTGTTCTGATAGCTCTCTCTTCGAATGAAGAGGAGGTGGAGGGGTATATATAGCCTCCACACAAAATCCAACCGTTACACACAGTTTTCCAATCTCGGTGGGACCGAATCAACAAACTCGGTCGGACCGAAAATAAACCTAGTGACCGTTAGAGATTTTCGGTGGGACTGACATGCAACTCGGTAGGACCGATATGGTTAGGGTTGGGCATAACGTAATCTCGGTGAGACCGATTACACAAACTCGGTGAGACCGAATTTGGTAAGTAGCTAACCAGAGAGTTGGTCAGGCAAACTCGGTGGGACCGATTTGCTCTTTCGGTGAGACCGAAAAAGTTACAAAGGAACACTGAATTACATTGCAATCTCGGTGGGACCGATCGCTCTTTCGGTGAGACCGAAAAGTTACGAAAGGGAAACAGAGAGTTTGCAATCCCATCTCGGTGAGACCGAGATCCCTATCGGTAGAACCGAATTGCTAGGGTTTGGCAGTGGCTATGACAAGTGAAACTCGGTGGCGCCGGATAGAAGAATCGGTAGGACCGAGTTTGGCTTAGGGTTTAGGTCATATGTGGATATGGGAAAGTAGTTGAGGGTTTTGGAGCATATCACTAAGCACATGAAGCAAGAGGCTCATTAAGCAACACCTCATCCCTCCTTGATAGTATTGGCTTTTCCTAAAGACTCAGTGTGATCTTGGATCACTAAAATATAAAATGAAGAGTCTTGAGCTTTTGAGCTTGAGCCAATCCTTTTTCCTTAGCATTTTGAGGGTTCCACTTTCACATCCATGCCATGCCAATCATTGAGCTTTCCTGAAATAATCATCTTGGAATAGCATTAGCTCAATGAGCTATATGTTGTTATGAATTACCAAAACCACCTAGGGATAGTTGCACTTTCAGGACTGCATCACTATCGATGATCGTAGGAGCCATCAAGCCTAACGGCGACGACACAAAGGAACTCTCAATGAAAGCACCAATGTCAGTGTCAAAACCGGCGGATCTCGGGTAGGGGGTCCCGAACTATGCGCCTAAGGCGGATGGTAACAGGAGGCAGGGGACACGATGTTTTACCCAGGTTCCGGCCCTCTTGATGGAGGTAAAACGCTACGTCCTGCTTGATTTATTCTTGATGATATGAGTATTACAAGAGTTGATCTACCACGAGATCAGAGAGGCTAAACCCTAGAAGCTTGCCTATGGTATGATTGTATGTTGTCCTACGGACTAAAACCCTCCGGCTTATATAGACACCGGAGGGGGCTAGGGTTACACAAGGTCGGTTACAAAGGAGGAGATATACATATCCGTATTGCCTAGCTTGCCTTCCACACCAAGTAGAGTCCCATCCGGACACAAGACGAAGTCTTCAATCTTGCATCTTCATAGTCTAACAATCCGGCCAAAGGATATAGTTCGGCTGTCCGGAGACCCCCTAATCCAGGACTCCCTCAGTAAGGTCCGGTCATAGTCACTTGTTGAAATCTCTAAAAAGACAAATACTCCCCCCGTCCGGAAATACTTGTCATCAAAATGGATAAAAGGAAATGTATCTAGATGTATTTTAGTTTTAGATACACCTCTTTTTATCCATTTTGATCACAAGTATTTTTGGACGGAGGGAGTAGAAAATAGAGTTGGTGATGATCATGTGCGTGCCATCCTGCAATATAGGCCGTCGGATTTATATCTAACGGATAGGAAAGAAACTATGGCAATTTTGCAAAAATATACCCACACGTCTCTCCACGTTCGCAAATAAGGCCTTCCCTCGTTCAACCTTTTCTCTCACAAGATAAACTACTCATACAAATGCATCTTGAGGTGTCCATAGAATCGAAGAGAGGGATGATGTGTGTGTGTGCGCGCGCGCACGCGATCGATAAAGAGTGCCATCGAATTTGTGTGTGCCCACGTCAAAGATATAGAGTGGCTGGCCTACTGGAACGTGAGATGGGACATGTGCAGTTTGTCGTTGTGGCATGGATACCTACCTGCAGCGCTCGACTATCGGTGTGTGGTGGGGGAATAGGGAGGCCCAATTAACGATAGAGGTACAATGGCTGGTATATGTGTGGAGGAGAGAGGCCTACCTCATGTATTAAGGAGATCGATCTGCCTCATGTATTAAGGGAGAACGATCGGCATCCATGCATATGTGCAGGAGAGGAATAAGGTTGGGAGAGAGACAGAGCTAGAGTGTTGGAGGGGGTGGTAGTGGAGTTGCTTCTAACAAATGGTGGGATAGGCTTGCTAGACAAACGGAGGGCACGCCCGCAATATCAATAAGAGAGGAGATGGCTGCTTGTTGTCTGTGCACGTGCGTGTGAGAGACGGGTCAGGAGGCATGCACGAATGATGAGGGGGGACAATGTGGCTGTGGTAAGCAGACGTAACTACATAGGAAGATCAATCTCCCTTTGTTAGAGAAAGGAGAGACATAACTTGTAAGGTACGTCGATTGATGGGGGGGTAGTTAAAGTCGATCTAGGTATATGTTGGGAGATCGATCGGTATACATGCATGTGTGTGTTAGAAGCAAATGAGGCACTAGGAGAAGGATAGAGAAAGAGGGATGCATGTAGGAGGTCGTACGAGAGGCATACTATATCGAGGGGGGAGGAGTGTGCGAGTACGAGAACGAAGAAAAGAGTGGTGGGAGTGAGGCATGGACGGTGACAAGAGAAGAGGGGAAGCTTGTGTTTGTGCTAGGCACACCTGGCTATAGAGGCATATCGATCAATGTGTGCCGTAAAGAAGGAGATGGGGGGCCTACACACACCGTGGGTGAACGACCTAAAGTGAAAAGACAAATTTGCGTGATGGAGCTAGACAATGCTTAGGGAGGGTGAGAGGGATGCGGGCGTGTGCATGCACAAGAGAAAGTTAGCGCTAGCTACAAAGATAAGAGGGTTGTGTGGGTGTAAAAGACGAATAGAAATCATATATACTTCATTATAAAAAGCGAATTCGGATATTTGAAGAATTTATCATAGTGTTTCAAACCGACGCATGTGTGAATATATATAACGGTGATACACATGGTGTGGTTATGAACATGTTATACTACATTTAATATATTTTATCTCTGCTCTTATAAAAAATGGAGTTGTTGATGATGGTGTGCCTGCCATCCTGCATTATAGGCCGTCCGATTTATATCTGACGGATAGCAAGGAAACTATGATGGTTGAATTTGGCAACAATCATGATTGTGGATTCTTATTGAAATAGATAAATGAATTCAAATTTAGTTCGAATTGCAGCGGTAGTATAGACATTTGGAATGCACTAAAATGTTGGTATGAGTAGGTTACATGCATTATACAGCAAGCGAAAAAATTTAATCGGACATAACATGGATTCATACTCCCTCCTTCCATCTATATAGGGCGTAATGAGATTTTTAAGACCGCCTTTGACTATTGACAAGATTAATAGTACATGACATGCACAATGTGAAAAATATATCATTGAAAAAACCTTTCACAGACGAATTTATCGGTGTGCTTTGTGTAAGTTGCATGTCATATATCATTGCTCTAATATTTGGTCAAAGTTAGCATCGAAAAACGCATTAGGCCCTATATAGATGGAAGGAGGGAGTAGCTTTGAATAGCATTTGTATAGTAAAACGAGGCAAGACTCTCTCTTTGTGTGGGGTGAATAGTTTTATTTTTTTCATTTTCTTTTTGGTTGAGGGAAGTGCGAACTGATTTGGTTCGTATACAAGTACAATATTACTACACGTTAGTCGTGTCCCTAAAATTCAACCCGCGTCTTGTTATATCCCGAAAATTCAGATATCGTGCTCCCAAAACTAGCGCCTTCACAACCCGCGCCTTGCTATCCCGAAATTACAATGCACGCGAAAACTCCCTCCAACTGCCAAATCCCGACACGCGAAATCCCCCTTCTAACCCTGAGCCGAAAGGGCCGCTAGTTCAAATTGGTGGGGGGTACTTTTGTAACACGCCCTACATTTTGGACAAGCGCGTCCCTAAGTCATGCTTCACCCCCTCCCATCGCCCCATTTTCGCCATTCGAAATCCCAAGCCGCCATAACCTCTCCTCTCCAGCCGCGAAACCCCACCCTCCTCCGTTCGCCTCGTCACCGCTGCCCAGCCGGAGCCTCTTCCCTGACGATGTCGTCGACCGCAACAGCTCGACGTCCCTCGTCCACCTCCCTAGATGAGGATCCGTCGTCCATCTCCTCGTACCGCCGGTTCAGCCTCCCCGTCCTCCACCTCCAAGGAGCTGCTCCGACGATCGCCTCGTCTATCGCGGTTGTTCCATCCCCACAGCACCGCCTTAACCTGCTCCACTGGAACAGCAGCATCCTCTCTGACTCCTCGGACGAAGCCGAGGCCTACTCGGCGCCACCAAAGAGGTTGTACACTCATCGCATCGCACCTTCTCCTTAACTCGACCTCCCGACGCCGACAGTGCTCCATCCCACACCCCCATGGAGCGGCTACCTTGAAGCCGGCGCCGCGGGCGACATCTCCATGGCGGCTCTCCCCCAGTGCGAGGCCCCTTCGACAGCGGCGTCCATACCAGCCGAATCTGCTGTTGCTCCGGCTCTCGCTCGTTCGCCCTGCTGCTGCTGCTCCGGCTCTCGCTCGATCGCTCGCTCGCCCAGCTGCTGCTGCTGCTCTCCCCCTCTCTCGTGCTGCTGCTCTCCCCCTCGCTCGTGCTGCTGCTTTGCTCCGATTAAGCCACACTTCAGTCGACTGAATCGACTTTTGGGTCACTCGATTTTCAAGGGTTGGGTGGCTCACCGGAGTTAAGGAAGAACCACCCGCAGCGGGGAAGGGGCTCGCCGGAGAGGTACCCCACTATCTATCTTAGGGTTCAGGGTGGGGGCTAGAGGGCTGGCTGGGGCAGCGGTGGTGAGTTGTTTCGGGGCGGCGAGGCGGCGCTGGGGCCGGCGGTTCGGCCGGTGGTGGCTGGCGACTCAGGGGGGTGCAGGTTGAAGATGAACTGCAGGCCCTCCCTAAACTACATGTCAAGTGCCTCTCTGCTACCATTGCGTTCAGTTTCGACAGTAGCATTCAGATTCCACAGTAAATTTCAGTTTCGACAGTTAAGTTCAGAGTCAATAGTTTTTACCTCATCTGTTGTAGTCAGGTGGTTTTTGGTGATGTTAATTTTACATCCATTTTACATCATCTATTGGAGATGCTATTAGAATCCCACTTGAGATTGACGATGTCTGTCTTGTGCTGCTTCGGCCTTGATGTCTTACGGCTCACGGAGCTGCTCCAATAACAGAACGATCCATCACAACAGAGCAGTGCCCTGGACGCCATCTACAGATTCCTCATATCTTCTTCCACACCTCCGACAGCCACCTCTACCTCAACTGCTTCAGTGACCAACCCAATGATGATGAGGTCGACACGGCTACGGCAAAGAGGTTGTACACTTGTTGCATCACTTATTACTATACATTCACGTCGATCCATTAGGGCTATTTTGGTTCAACGGAAAAACGTCGATCCACTGGTTGTTACCATCACTCTAAATTTCTGCATGCTCTCCTTACATAATCTCATCATATTTTTTTCATATGCATGTCAGATATTGTACACAGTCATGCTGAACATGTAGAGAAAAAGAGAAGAGTTTTGCGCGGTAATACAATGTCATGCAGACATCGCTCCATGGTGGGTTCAATGGCAAACCCTCGCCACCCCTCTCCAGATTGTAATCCAGAGGAAGATATCTTTTTTGAGGCGGATTCAGACGCCGCTGACCACTCCTATTTACCCCACAAGGTGTTTGCTCTACCTTGGCACGATGATGTTAGTCATATCATGCATATGTTGCCCTGCAGTGCCTACTTTTGACATCATATATGTCATCTGCTTAGTTTAGACATGTTCTGTAATGCCACCTATTTAGTTTCTATATCATATATGGGAATTATGCAGTCTCATGTCTTTTATCCAGCCATAATATATGTGAAATGTGCAATGCCATCCTGTTTAACTAGGCATCATATATTTGAATGATATCTTACCCATCCTTTTCTTCATTACATTTCCATTTGTCGATAATGTTTGTACATTAAACTACTTTTCCTGTGAATCGGCCATTTGGGTGGGAGATGGAAAAATCTGGAGTGAAAACAAGGCCTTCAGAGCAGACAGTGCAACCTGCCGAAGCAGATCTCTTGTTGGGTTCCGATAGCTCCTCAGAGATGGATTCAGAGACAGATGACCAGTCCTATTCCCCCACTGAGGTGTATGCTCTAACTTGGCACTGTTATATTGCTCATATCATGCATACAGTGTCTTGCATTGCATAGTTTAGACATCATATACACAATATTCAACACCATGTTCTTAGTTCAGACATCATATCCAATGCCCTCTGTTTGGCATATAAATCACATATGTGAATTAAATGATGTGATCCTGATTACTTAGATAACATGTAGGTGAATTATGTCATGCGATCCTGTTTAGTTATTCATCATGTCTTTGAATTATGCTATGCTATGCTATCTAGTTTAGATAGACATCATATATGTGAAATTATGTCATGCTATCCGTTTTAGTTAAACAATATACATGTCAACTATTTCATGCCCTCTTTTTTCCACACTATCTATTGCATATGTCTCTCATACAATGTCTGTACATTCAACTATGTTTCCTGTTTATCAGCCATTTGAATTGGAGCGGGTGATGCCAGTATCTAGGGGACTAAAAACACGGTCTTCAAATAAAACAGTGCTACCTCTTAGTGGAGATAGCACCCCGGTTGTACATGCACAAGAACCAGCCCTATCACACATAACCCAAACTCTCACAGATTGTACCCCTACTGCGATGGACAGAGAACCAGCTTCACCCAATCTAACCCCAACCCTAGTCGATAGTAACCCAGTTCCTGTTGACACAGCACCATCTCCACCACAGAGCTCCCAAACGAGAGCAGTTAGTAAGGCAGTTCCAGTGCCCACAGGGTCAGTACTATCATGGCGAACCCCAACTCCACCAGTTAGTACGCCTATTCCTGTGGAGGAAGCACAACCAGCTAGTCGTAGTTTAGCATCTATCGCATTTGATGTTGTTAAATCGTATGTGCGTATCTTCCCATCTTGGAAATATTATATTGAAGATGAAGGAAAATGCCAGTTGCAGGTGTTTGTCCAGGAGTTATGTGTAAGTAATGTTATTCATGGCAATTACTTTGCTTCGTCCCATACATCCTACCTCCATGATGGTTACAATACAACAAATTTTCCCATTTTTCTCTATAGAGAAGGACCGATTTGGAAACTCAGGATGAGGTAACCTGTGCTAATACCTCTGCTATCTTCAAGAATGCTTGGTGGCAGTATCGGAATTACCTAAAGAAAACGTACTTCACCGGCAAAGAAACTCATCAAATTCCCTTGCGTTCTCCTGAGACACATTTACTAGACGATGACTGGGAACGCCTTGTTCTGTACTGGTCCCGAACCAAGAATGTGGTAAGGTCTATGAGCTCATTTTCTATTTTTAAGTATTATATTCTTGCGTCTTACTATACTCTGTTCATGTAGAACAAGTTCCTAAACCTGAAGAACAACTGTTCTAATTTAAGATTCCATTGCTATCATAGTTCAAAAAAGTGCTAGGCGTTAATTGTGCGTTTTGCCACCGCCTTGCGCTTTACTGACCAAAACGCATGCTTATGCGCAGTTATGCACAGATTATGCGTAGTTATGCGCAATGCGTTTTGCCAACGCCTAGAGCCTAGGCGCGCTTAAGCGCTTGCTTAGGCGCGCCTTTTTTTAACTATGATTGCTTTGCTCTTGTATCATTGTATTTACTCATACAAACTTATTTTTAAATTGAAGGATCCAATCGAAACTCCAATGACACAACAGGTATGTTCAAGCATGTTTCTTTAACAGGTTTGCTCTTATCAATAGCTCTGTTGATTTCAATTTCAATTGTGTATACAGTTGACTTTCATATCATGCACATTACTAGCATCACAACAGAGCCAATAGTGTTGTTGTACATGTAGACCCGTGGTACCCATCTGAAATCTTGTTGTGTCGTGCAGTTTCCCATGCTTTGTATTCTTTCACTGCTGCTTTGTCTTGAACTGATATGATTTGAACCGTGTCTCTATTTTGATTTTGCAAGACAATGCAGTGACCATAGGACATAGATATATGTTTGTTTGATGCTTTTATTATGTACTAGTACTTGGCAATAGAAGACTTGGTAGTTTAATCCTGTCCACCTTACTAATGAACTGGTTCACCGAAATGAGTTTCATTAACTAGTACATGCTAAACTTGTTATGTGTCTGCTTGTTTCTTCTTTTATAATGCTGACAGAATATTGGGGAATAGTGCCTTATTAAGCAATGGTAAAGGAAGTAATGCAGATAAGGTTCAGGATAGTGACACATCCTTGTTGGTCTCCAACAAAACTGATAAAACAGCTAAGGAAGACTATCTTGAAGACAGCGAGACAACCCCAAAGTCCTGTCTTGGTTTAGTGTTCGAGTTACTGGCCACTACCGCTTGCACAAGCTATTCAAACTCACTGTCTGAATCAGTTCGGTTTCTTGAGTCTCAACTACAAGCTGAAAGACATTGATCAGCTGTGCTGCGACAAGAAGCGGAAGGACTGCGGAAGTCCCTGGAGCATTCAGATGCATACTTTCTGGTGCAACAGCAAGCGTTGGAGGATTTTAGCGCCAAACAGGACAAAGCTAATCAGCTTGCTAAGCTTATTGCCAGCATGGTGGATACCCAGGATAACGTTTCTTGAGCTCTTCTGAAGTTGTTTCAGTTATGCTCTTGTTTTGCTGCCGCGTTTATTTGCACTGGTGGCCAATTTTGACGGCCAGTGTATGTAATGTAGTGCTTTATTCCCTATATTTGCACTGGTGGTGAACTTTGATGCCCAGTGGATGTAATATGTGTAATAGCGGTAATAGCCTAGCGTTAATTGCTTGCTTATTTATTTCCTTATTGTCTTGTTTAGTTGTTTGCTTGTAGTCACTGAGTTCTTTTTCTGTTTTTTCTAGTGGCCACAATAGCCTATTTTTGGTAACTAGGCCAAAATAATCATGGGCCTTCTACGGGCCGTATGATCCATGGGCCTTCGTTCGGCCGTAGGATCCATCGGCCTTCTATACGGGCCTTAGGGTCCATGGGCTTTCTACGGGCCGTAGGGTCCATGGGCCTTCTACGGGCCGTACGATCCATGGGCCTTCTACGGGCCGTACTATCCATGGGCCTCATACGGGCCGTAGGATCCATGGGCCTTCTACGGGGCGTATCATCATTTCGCCAATCATGGGCCGTACTATTCGTGGACCATAACGGGCCGTTAATAGGTCGTATTTGATAACTATGAAAACAGCCCAACGGGTTTTTTTTACATGAAAACGGCCCAACGTATTAACGGTCCGCAAACGGGCCGACTGTAACGACGGGCTGAATTTGGCCCACAAGCAGAAAATGACAGTAACGGGCCGTATGTAACCGAATGTTGCAAATGAGCCCAAGAATCAATGGGCCCTGAGAAGGATGAAAGATAACTTGGGGCTGGAAACGACCCAATGGAATAACAGGTCGTTAATGGGTATAAAGTGATACACTGTTCATTATGCGCCAGTTTCACCACGGGTCGTTAATGGGCCAAGAGTTACAAAGGTCCTCATATGGGCCGAAAGAAGTCATGGGCCACACATGGGCCAGAAGTTAAAACGGGCTGAATCATATTGGATGGCCCAGATGACGCTACTGGGCCTAATTCGGAAAGGGCGTAACGTGCCCTGGGTTAGCGGGCTGTAAATGGGCTATATGCGAACATGCCGTTAACAGGCTTTCCGTGGGCCGGCCTGCCACCTTTTGACCAAGTCAAACGGGCCGGCCTTTTCACAGGAATGGGCCTATGTTGGGCCATGCCACGTGTCGCCGTATCATAGGCGCCTTCGGTCCAATGAGTGGATGACATCTGTCCCAACGGTGAGCCGGCACGTGTTTCCTCCAGCCAATGATGATTTTACACGTGGAAAATCCCCATTGGTCGGGGCTGTTAACGGGTTATCGGATCCAAAACCTGACCTGATAGCTTAACGGTGTTCCGTTACGGTGGATGCCACGTGTCGGTCACCCTTGACGAAAGCACTTCTGTGACGCGTGATTTATCGTCATGGAAGTGGACACTTCCATGATGATAATTTTGGTAATGTCATGGAACACTTCTACGACAGCACAGGTATGACTATCTTGATTCTGTCATAAATTTGTCATGGATGTACATGCATGACAAAAAACGCGACCTACTGTGACAAACATGTATCATCACGGAAGTGTATTTTTTTGTAGTGATAGCACTCCACGCCGAGAACAAAACAGCCGCACTGGCCCTCGAGGCATTATCCGAGGCCCTTGTGGCGGAGGAGCTAACCATGCTGCGCTCCACAGTGGACAGGGACGACGTGATACTAGACAAAAGATCCAAGTCCACCTCCTTTAAACCAGCGGATGAAATAGTCAAATTCCAAGTCCATCCAACGGACCCCACAAAAACAGCATCCATTGGGGCACAGTTAAACCCTGCCGTAGACGCCGCACTACGGGAGTTCCTGCGCAAGAATTGGGACATATTCGCCTGGCATCCTTCAGACATGCCAGGAATCCCACGCAGGCTGGCCGAGCATAGCCTTAACATTCTAAAATGATTCAAGCCGGTCAAGCAGACTCTTCTGCGTTTCTCCAAACCTAAGCGACAAGCCATGGGACAGGAGCTGGCCAAATTACTAGAGGCCGGATTCATTAGAGAAATAAAGCATCCGGACTGGCTAGCAAACCTGGTGATGGTTCCAAAGAAGGACAAATCCTGGCGCCTATGCGTCGACTTCAAGGACCTCAATAAGGCTTGCCCAAAGGATCCCTTCCCCCTCCCTCACATCGATCAAATTATCGACGCTACCGCAGGACACGACTCATTGTGCTTCCTCGACGCATACTCCGGTTACCACCAAATTAAGATGGCGGAGTCCGACCAAGCCGCAACGGAATTTATCACCCCATACGGCCCCTTATGTTTTAACACAATGCCCTTCGGGCTCAAAAACGCCGGCGCAACGTATCAGCGCATGATTCAGACATGTCTGGAAAAGCAGATCGGCAAAACAGTGGAGGCATACGTCGACGATGTGGTCATTAAAACCAGACACGTCGACTCCTTAATAGACGACTCGAGGCTCACGTTCGACAATCTCCGAACATACGACATTAAGCTCAATCCAAAAAATGCGTTTTTGGCGTACGCGCCGGAAAGCTCCTGGGCTTTATCGTCTCGAACAGAGGAATTGAAGCAAATCCGGCCAAAATCCGGGCTCTGTCGCAGTTGGCTATCCCAACTGACGTCAAGCAAATCCAGAAGTTAACTGGATGTGTGGCGGCCGATTTATCTCCCGATTATGAGAAAAGTCACTCCCCCTTTATCGCCTTCTTCGGCGCACCGAACACTTCGAGTGGATGGACGCAGCCACGGCCGGATTGGAAGAAATAAAAGCCATCCTGGCCACCAACCCAATCTTGGCCGCGCCAAATGTCGGCGAACCAATGCTATTATATATAGCGGCAACTCAGCAAGTTGTAAGCGTAGTGCTTGTCGTCAAATGAGAGACGGACGGACATAAATTCCCACTTCAAAAGCCGGTATATTATGTATCCACCGTCCTCACTCCATGCAAATCACGGTACCCACATTATCAAAAGATAGCATACGCGGTATTCATGGCATCCCGGAAATTACGACACTGCTTTCAAGAGTGTTCAATTACGGTGGCCTCCAAAGTACCACTCAACGACATAATAAACAACCGCGATGCCACGGGTCGGATTGCCAAATGGGCTATCGAGCTCATCCCGTTCGACGTACCATATAAACCACGGCGAGCCATTAAGTCGCAAGTACTGGCCGATTTCGTAGCTGAATGGACAGAAGTCGAACTCCCTAAAGAGTACGGCGCATACTCCAATTGGATCATGCACTTCGACGGCTCTAAAATGCTGGCTGGTCTGGGGGCTGGTGTCTACCTGACGTCCCCCACCGGAGATACAGTGCAATACGTACTCCAAATACTATATACAGACTCCAATAACGCAGCCGAATACGAGGCCCTATTACACGGTCTCCGGATGGCAGTTTCCATGGGCATTCAACGCCTGGAGGTGCGTGGGGACTCGAACCTCGCAATATCCCAAATAAATGGAGACTTTGATGCCAAGGATCCAAAAATGGCGGCATATCGCAACGCCGTCCTCAAAATGTCAGCTCGGTTCGAGGGGCTTGAATTCCACCATGTGGCTCGGGAAAACAACTAGGCGGCGGACATCCTCGCCCGTATCGGCGCTAAACGCGACCCTGTCCCACCTAACATCTTCCTGGAAAAACTGTTTAAGCCATCCGTGGTATGGGAAGGGGATACCGGCAATAATAGTCCGGACCTGGCCACAACAACAGATACCGAACACTCTGACACAATCGGAGGCTCTGCCATCGAAGTAACACCTTCAGCCCACGTAATAATGGCCGTCATCGCCCTGTGGACAGAACCATTCCTGGCCTACCTAACCAGGCAGGAACTACCCAAGGACCAAAATGAGGCACACTGCATAGTGCGGCGATCTAAAGCCTACAAGGTCCACGAGGGAGAGCTTTATAAGACAAGCACTACCGGAGTCCTTCAAAGGTGCATCTCCGAAGGGGAAGGGCGGAAGCTTTTGGCAGAAATCCATGCCGGACTCGGCGGCCATCACACCGCAGCCCGGGCCCTTGTAAGCAAGGCCTTCCGTACAGGTTTCTATTGGCCGACGGCCCGGGAAGATGCGCAGCATCTGGTCCAACATTGCGTTGGTTGCCAGCTTTTTGCAAATCAAAGCCATATGCCGCCTACCGCTCTCCAAACAATCCCCATTACTTGGCCCTTTGTGGTCTGGGGGCTTGATATGGTCGGACCCCTTAAAGGGGGAACTCATACGAAAAAAATGCTTACTGGTCATGGTGGATAAATTCACCAAATGGATAGAAGCCAAACCTGTAAAGACAACCGAATCTGGACCGGTGATAGACTTCATATCCGGGGTCATACACCGTTATGGCATCCCCCACAACATCATCACTGACAACGGCACGAACTTTACAGTCGACAAAGTGAAACTTTGGTGCAGCAACATGGGCATCAAGCTCGATTATGCTTCTGTCTATCACCCGCAAACTAACGGTCAAGTCGAGCGAGCGAATGGTCTTATCATGAGCGGCATTAAACCCAGATTAGTGCGGTCCTTAAAGGAATCAAACACGCACTGGGTAGAGGAGCTCGACTCCGTACTATGGGGGCTGCGGACCACGCCGAATCGCACTACCGGATACACACCATTTTTCATGGTGTACGGCGCAGAGGCGGTTCTGCCTTGCGATATAATTCATGACTCACCTCGAGTGCGCATGTACGAAGAAAAAGAGGCCGAGCTCGATCGGCAGGACAGTTTGGACGCCCTGGAGGAGGAGCGCGACGTGGCAAAAGCCCGTTCCGCATTCTATCAGCAACAGGCTCGAAGTTATCAAAGTAGAGACGTACGGGCCAAAACCTATAACGTTGGCGAACTAGTTCTACGCCTGTCGGAGAAGAAAAAGAACAAGCTCAAGCCCAAATGGGAAGGTCCCTTCATTATTGACCACGTTCTGACCGGCGGAGCGTACCGTCTGCGAGATGCATCGGATAATCGACTCGAGCCAAACCCATGGAACGCAGCCAGACTCCGAAGATTCTACGCCTAGCGCCGGACTCTATGTTCGTCTCCTCACCTCCGTCAATTTTTTGCATATTTGTCTTTTCTCTCTTTCTCTCTCTTTTTTTATTCTCTTCAAGGCCCTAAAGGGCTAAACTTGTGTCTTGGTTACACAATCTTGACGCGCTAGCCGCGCTCATTATACCTGGGGGCTTCTTATACAGAAGCTTAATCTAATTATTTTTCTGGGCTTTATGCCCCGCACGTGTGTTATTCTTCCGCATGTACCTTTTTTTGTCATTATATGCATCGATATGACTTAAGTTTTGGCCAAGCTGGGTTGCATGGCTCTTGTATTTATGCCCTACGTTCTCGTTAATTCGGCTAGGGCATAAGGGGAGCACCTCTGCGATTGTTACTGTCGGGTCAACCGGATGTGTACCTTAGACTGGGTGAAGCCGAAAGCTAGCGTTCTTAAGAGAATATTCGGTCGGTGAATAAAAAATGACTTTTATTTAAATTTGACACATGCCCCCAGATGTTTATAGTCTGCGTCTCTTTTCGCAGTTCGAACATGCACATTAGGGCATGCGTACCCAGGGAAAGGAACCCCTAACGGAACTATTCTCCCTGGAAGATGTTTCTTACTACCCATGTAATATAACATAGCTAGTTGGGTACTTGTCTGTTCAAGTACTTATGACCCCTATGCCTGGTCTCCATGCATACCCCGATTTCTACATAGCCGAGCGGGTATTCGGATACACTCTGGACTATCGGGTCCTGAGGTCGAAGTGCAAAGGTCCGCCATGACAAATGATTTACAATCCGGCTAGGGACATTACATATGTCATTTGAAGTACACAGTCACTGAGACTGATTAAATTCTTCTTCTATACATCCAACAGGCTGTCTAGCCTACAATCCTGTTGGGAATACTTTGCGGCTAATTCTACTTGATCATACACTAAACTGATGGGGATCTCTTTCTCATCGGGCCCCACGGGTCCGACCTCGACCATGTGGTTTGGGTCCGTTTTGGTATATCGCGTCTTCACCATAGCCTAGGCTTCCCTTGCACCTTGTCGGCAGGTTGATATCTTCCATAATCGGAAGCGCCGCCGCGCTCCCTTGAGCTTCTCTACAAGCTCCCCCATGCCTCCTGGTGGGGACGCGGACGGCCACAAGGCTCGGGCAATACCCTGCATCACCTGCCGAACTTGCTCGTGCAGTTGTGAGAGCTTTGGTAGAAGATCACCCAAAGACCCGGGCATCTCCTCCGCGGGACGACCCGTCAGCATACCTGCATACATAACTCTGTTAGTCGGCTTCTTCGCCGAACTCCTTTAAAAGTTCGTTCAAGCACTTACTAAAAATGTCGCGCCGAAGCCGCTTATTTTCCTTCATGGAGTCCGCAAGCTGGGCTCAGACATCTTTCAGTTCCACGCCCAGCCGGATATTGGCGTCTTCGAGATTATTTTTCTCCTGCCTAACTCATGTAAGCACGCGCTCGCCAGCATTTAGCTGTCGGTCAGCACGTGCCGCATGCACCGCCACGACCTCTGGATTCACTCCGGGGTCATCTGCAACATCTATTGTTAGATTTGCATGCATGTCGTATACTACCGGGTACCTGTATTCTTTGCAATGGAAACAAGTATTACCAGAGGGGCCCTTCTCGGACTCCTTCAACGCAGCAACAGCGGCCCCTAGCTGGGCCTTGCACTCTTCCAGCTCTTGAGACAATCGGGAATTCTTCTCTGTAAGAACCTGCACAAATAATGATCCTTAAATCAGTTGCGTCAACTGTTTCAAGTCTCAGGGGCTACTGATATACATAATCGTCAGATTTTCCTACCCGTATATCCTTTACATACTGGTCCGTGGCTCTGGCAAGACCATTTTGAGCAGCACGGATGTACGCATCTCCTGAGTTGAAGGCATCGAACGCCTCTTGGGAGAAACAAGCGTCACGGAGTACGGCCCGGCGACGCCTGTGATTCATGGTGCTCTCCACTTCGGAATTTGTAGCAGATAATCTGTCCGCGCCCTTTGTAGGAGGAACATCCGGCGTATGTCCCGCGTTAGCTTCCGCCTCTATGTCCTGCCCTGGAGCCCGACTGGTCGAGGCGTGATCGGCAGCCTCTCCGGATATAGTCCGGCGAGCATTTTTTCTGCTAGGAAACATGGACGTCATTATATTTCAAGAAAGACGACAACCATGGAGCGAGGTTTTGTGTCATACCTCTGCGCCGGCGTCTCCGTCCTGACCACCTTCCTTTTTGGCCTACCCGGCTTCGGTGCCCCTTGTTGGCGAGTTGCTATGGGTTCGGCACGGCGTCCCGAAGGCCTTCCCTGTAAAACAACATATGTGTACGGTAGGTGAAGTGCATAAAAGGGGATCCTTTTTGGGAGTTGGGACTGTGGTTTTTTCTTACGTGCGATGCAGGGAGTAGTCCAGGATAGTCGGCCGTTATGGCCACCATGGCATCATCGCAGCTCAATTGATAGAATTGCCTGTCTATCAGCTCCACAAATATGTCTGGATCCTCTTCGAGTCCGGGATCGAGGGTCCGGCCAGGGTCCTCCGGTTGTGGAGGTGGGCTGTTGACCTCCCTTATAGCTTTTTGTAGTTCCTGCCGTGAAATGACAAGGTGAGTATCTACGACGAAGAATGCGGGAAGGTTGGGAGTAAAGACTGACAACTCACCCAGTTTGGAGGGTTGTACATGGAGAATCCATCCCGTGGCTTAATACGGATGAACTCCTCTTCCTCTCCCTTGAACAACTCGGACAGAATTTTTGCTAAGGCAGCAGCGGAGTCCGGTCCCTTACGCCCGCAGCGGGTGGCGTCATCTTCCCCATTAAAACACCACAGGGGGTGCCCCCGATATTGAAGCGACTGCACCCCCCGCATTATGCATATTGACATAACCTCGATTATCGTCAATCCTGATTGAGCCAGCACTTTAATCCGGTCCATCAGGTAAAGGACTTCTCCGTTGTCTTCCACCTGGGGGCTTCGTGGGCGCCAACTTCGACGTTTCTTCAGAGGAGCATTGTTGAACTCAGGAAGACCCCGCCGAACAGGGTCCGAAAGGGGGACGTCCTCCATGTAAAACCACTCCGAAGGCCAGTCTTCGGGGTATCGGACAGGTATCCGGTCTCGGCGATGCGCCATATTTTGGCTCCGCCCACTTGATAAAGTGACCCCTCCTGTGTACGGGGCACAAGGCAGAATAGCCTCTTCCACAGCTTGAAATGAGCCTCGCAGCCCAGAAATAGCTCACAAAGGGCAACATAACCGGCGATGTGTAATATGGAAGTAGGGGTGAAATTATGCAACCGGAGGCCGTAAAACTCCAGGAGTCCGCGGAGGAACGGATGGATTGGAAATCCAAGTCCCCTTAGTAAGTAAGGGACAAGGCATACCCGCCCCCCCCTTGGAGGGATTGGGGAAGCTCTCCGCTTGCTCCCCGCCATTATAGGTGGCGAGCCCAGCTCGGACGGGGACCATATACGCTAGAGAGAGAAATCCCCAGGTCTATAGCTCTACTAATCGGCTATGCGGGACGGAAAACTTCTCCCAATCACCGGGCTTAGGGCTACGGGAGCGAGAGGAGGAGCTGCGATGGCCGGCCATGATGGAATGGGTTTTTCTGAGCGCGCTCCGATGGATTCTCGACGTGGGAGGATGGTGTGGATTGGATCCAAGAATCCCCATCCCTTTAATAGACGATTTATTTACCTGGCTAGGGGGGCGAATGTAAAAATGCCCTGGCTCCCCGCATTCTCTCGACACATGGAAGACAGCCCTTATTGGAGCCGGACACTACTTAGCAGATATTCAGGATTTGGAGAAGAAGCCGCCTTGCAATGCTGAAGACAAATACTGCGTGCCGGACTCATCGTCATTGAAGCCTGGTTCAGGGGCTACTGAGGGAGTCCTGGATTAGGGGGTCTCCGGACAGCCAGACTATATCCTTTGGCCGGACTGTTGGACTATGAACATACAAGATTGAAGACTTCGTCCCGTGTCCGGATGGGACTCTCCTTGGCGTGGAAGGCAAGCTAGGCAATACAGATATGTAGATCTCCTCCCTTGTAACCGACTCCGTGTAACCCTAATCCTCTCTGGTGTCTATATAAACCAGAGGGTTTAGTCCGTAGGACAACAGACGATCATACCATAGGCTAGCTTCTAGGGTTTAGCCTCTATGATCTCGTGGTAGATCAACTCTTGTAATACTCATATCATCAAGAACAATCAAGCAGGGCGTAGGGTATTACCTCCATCAAGAGGGCCCGAACCTGGGTAAACATCGTGTCCCCTACCTCTTGTTACCATCCACCTTAGACGCACAGTTTGGGACCCGCTACCCGAGATCCGCCGGTTTTGACACCGACATGGATCTAGAGTTCGAGGGACGTCATCGAGCTGAACGTGTGCAGATCGCGGAGGTGCCATGCATTCGGTACTTGATCGGTTGGATCACGAAGACGTTCGACTACATCAACCGCGTTACTTAACGCTTCCGCTTTTGGTCTACGAGGGTACATAGACGCACTCTCTCCTCTCGTTGCTATGCATCTCCTAGATAGATCTTGTGTGATCGTAAGAATTTTTTGAAATACTGCGTTCCCCAACAGTGGCATCCGAGCCAGGTCTATGCGTAGATGTTATATGCACGAGTAGAACACAAAGAGTTGTGGGCGATAATAGTCATACTGCTTACCAGCATGTCATACTTTGATTCGGCGATATTTTTGGATGAAGCGGTCCAGACCGACATTACATGACCGTGTTCATGAGACTGGTTCTATCGCCGTGTTTCGCACACAGGTGGCTAGTGGGTGTCTGTTTCTCCAACTTTAGTTGAATCGAGTGTCACTATGCCCGATCCTTGTTGAAGGTTAAAACAGCAAACTTGACGAAAAATCGTTGTGGTTTTGATGCGTAGGTAAGAACGGTTCTTGCTAAAGCCCGTAGCATCCACGTAAAACTTGCAACAACAAAATAGAGGACGTCTAACTTATTTTTGTAGCGCATGTTGTGATGTGATATGGTCAAGACGTGATGACATATAAATTGTTGTATGTGATGATCATGTTTTGTAACACAGTTATCGGCAACTGGCAGGAGCCATATGGTTGTCGCTTTATTGTATGAAATGCAATCGCCATGTAATTGCTTTACTTTATCACTAAGCGGTAGCGATAGTCGTGGAAGCAATAGTTGGCGAGACGACAACAATGCTACGATGGAGATCATGGTGTCAAGCCGCTGACGATGGTGATCATGACGGTGCTTTGGAGATGGATATCAAAGGCACAAGATGATGATGTCCATATCATATCACTTATATTGATTGCATGTGATGTTTATCCTTTATGCATCTTATTTTGCTTAGTACGACAGTAGCATTATAATATGATCTCTCACAAAATTTCAAGGTACAAGTGTTCTCCCTGAGTATGCATCGTTGCTACAGTTTGTCGTGCCGAGACACCACGTGATGATCGGGTGTGATAAGCTCTACGTTCACATACAACGGGTGCAAGCCAGTTTTGCACACGCAGAATACTCGGGTTAAACTTGACGAGCCTAGCATATGCAGATATGGCCTCGGAACACTGAGACTGAAAGGTCGAGCATGAATCATATAGTAGATATGATCAACATATTTATGTTCACCATTGAAAACTACTCCATCTCACGTGATGATCGGACATGGTTTAGTTGATATATATGGATCACGTGATCGCTTAGATGATTAGAGGGATGTCTATCTAAGTGGGAGTTCTTAAGTAATATGATTAACTGAACTTAAATTTATCATGAACTTAGTCCTGATAGTATTTGCATATCTATGTTGTAGATCAATTGCTCGCCTATAGCTTCCCCGTTTTATTTGTGATATGTTCCTAGAGAAAACTAAGTTGAAAGTTGATAGTAGCAATGATGCGGACTAGGTCCGTGATATGAGGATTATCCTCATTGTTGCATAGAAGAATTATGTCTTTGATGCACCGCTAGGTGACAGAACTATTGCAGGAGAAAATACAAACGTTGTGAATGTTTGACAAGCTCGGCATGATGACTACTTGATAGTTTAGTGCGCCATACTTTACGGCCTAGAAACGCGACTTCAAAAATGTTTTGAATGCCACGGAGCATATAAGATGTTCTAAGAGCTAAAATTGGTATTTCAGACTCATGCCCGAGTCGAGAGGTATGAAACCTCTGACAAATACTTTGCCTACAAGATGGAGGAGAAATAGCTCAACCAGTGAGCATGTGCTCAGGATGTCTGAGTACTACGATCGCTTGAATCAAGTGGAAGTTAATCTTTGAGATAAAATAGTGATTGACAAAGTTCTCTGGTCACTATCACGAAGTTACTGGAACTTCGTGATGAACTATAATATGCAAGGGATAACAATTCCCGAGCTCTTGGCGATGCTAAAATCGGCGAAGGTAGAAGTCAAGAAAAGCATCAAGTGTTGATGGTTGACAAGACCACTAGTTTCAAGTAAAAGGGAAAGGGAAAGAAAGGGAACTTCAAGAAGAATGACAAGCAACTCCCATGAAGAAACCCAAAGCTAGACCCAATCCTGAAACTGAGTGCTCCTACTACAAAGGAAATGGTCACTGGAAGCGAAACTGCCCCAAATACTTGGCGGATAAGAAGGATGGCAAAGTGAACAAAAGTATATATGATATACATGTTATTGATGTGTACTTTACTAGTATTCGTAGTAGCCCCTGGGTATTTGATACTGGTTCAGTTGCCATGATTAGTAACTTGAAACATGATTTATAAAATGAACAGAGACTAGTTAAGGGCAAGGCGACGATGTGTGTTGGAAGTGATTCCAAGGTTGATAAGATCATCATCACACACTCCCTTTACCTTCGGGATTAGTGTTAAACCTAAAATAAATATTATTTGGTGTTTGCGTTGAGCATAATATGATTGGGTCATGTTTATTGCAATACGGTTATTCATTTAAGTCAAACAGTAATTGTTATTCTATTTACATGAATAAAACCTTCTGTGGTCATACACCCAAGGTGAATGGTTTATTGAATCTCGATTGTAGTGATACACATATTCATAATATTGAAGTCAAAAGATGCAAGGTTAATAATGATAGTGCAACTTATTTGTGGCACTGCCGTTTCGGTCATATTGGTGTAAAGTGCATGAAAAAACTCCATGTTGGTTGACTTTTGGAATCACTTGATTATGAATCACTTGATGCTTGCGAACCATGCCTCATGGGCAAGATGACTAAGACTCCATTCTCCGGAACAATTGAGTGAGCCACTGACTTACTGAAAATAATACATACCGGTGTATGCGGTCCGATGAGTGTTGAGGCTCGCGGCGGGTATCGTTATTTTTTGACCTTCACAGATGATTTGAGCAGATATGAGTATATCTACTTAATGAAACATAAGTCTGAAACATTTGAAAAGTTCAAAGAATTTCAGAGTGAAGTGGAAAATCATCGTAACAAGAAAATAAAGTTTCTATGATCTGATCGTGGAGGTGAATATTTGAGTTATGAGTTTTGTCTTCATTTGAAACAATGTGAAATAGTTTCGCAACTCATGCCGCCTGGAACACCACAGCGTAATGGTGTGTCCGAACATCGTAACCGTACTTTATTAGATATGGTGTGATCTATGATGTCTCTTACTGATTTACCACTGTCGTTTTGGGGTTATGCATTAGAGACAGTTGCATTCACGTTAAATAAGGCACCGTCTAAAAATCTGTTGAGACGACACCGTATGAACTGTGGTTTAGCCAGAAACCTAAGATGTCGTTTCTTAAAGTTTGGGGTTGCGATGCTTATGTGAAAAAGTTTCAGCTTGATTAGCTCAAACCCAAATCGGAGAAGTGCGTCTTCATAGGATACCCAAAAGGAAATGTTGGGTACACTTTCTATCACAGATCCGAAGGCAAGATTTTTGTTGCTAAGAGTGGATCCTTTCTAGAGAAGGAGTTTCTCTCGAAAGAAGTAAGTGGGAGGAAAGTAGAAACTTGATGAGGTAATTGTACCCTCTCTCGAATTGGAAAGTAGCTCATCACTGAAATCAGTTCCACTGATGCCTGCACCAATTAGTGAGGAAGTTTACGATGATGATCATGAAACTTCAGATCAAGTTACTACCGAACCTCGTAGGTCAACCAGAGTACGATCCGCATCAGAGTGGTACGGTAATCCTGTTCTGGAAGTCATGTTGCTAGACCATGATGAACCTACAAACTATGAGGAAGCGATGATGAGCCCAGATTCCGACTAATGGCTTGAGGCCATGAAATCTGAGATAGAATCCATGTATAAAAACATAGTGTGGACTTTGGTGGACTTTCCCGATGATTGACAAGCCATTGAGAATAAATGGATCTTGAAAAGGAAGACGGACGCTGATAGTAGTGTTACTATCTACAAAGCTCGACTTGTCGAAAAGGTTTTTGACAAATTCAAAATGTTGACTACGATGAGATTTTCTCACTCGTATCGATGCTTAAAGTCTGTCCGAATCATGTTAGCAATTGCTACATTTTATGAAATTTGGCAAATGGATGTCAAAACTGCATTCCTTAATGGATTTCTTAAAGAAGAGTTGTATATGATGCAACCAGAAGGTTTTGTCGATCCAAAAGATGCTAACAAAATGTGCAAGTTCCAGTGATCCATTTATGGACTGGTGCAAGCCTCTCGGAGTTGGAATATACGCTTTGATAGTGTGATCATAGTATATGGTTTTATACAGACTTTTGGAGAAGTCTGTATTTACAAGAAAGTGAGTGGGAGCTCTGTAGCATTTCTGATATTATATGTGGATGACATATTGTTGATTAGAAATGATACTGAATTTCTGGATAGCATAAAAGGATACTTGAATAAGAATTTTTCAATGAAATACCTCGGTGAAGCAGCTTACATATTGAGCATCAAGATCTATAGAGATAGATCAAGATGCTTGATAAATTTTTTCAATGAGTACATACCTTGACAAGTTTTTGAAGTAGTTCAAAATGAATCAGTCAAAGAAAGAGTTCTTTCTTGTGTTGCAAGGTGTGAAGTTGAGTAAAGACTCAAAACCAGACCACAGCAAAAAATAGAAAGAGAATGAAAAATCATTCCCTATGCCTCAGTCATAGGTTCTATAAAATATGCTATGTTGTGTACTAGACCTATTGTATACCATAGCATGATTTTGGCAAGGGAGTACAATAGTGATCTAGGAGTAGATCACTGGACAACGGTCAAAATTATCCTTAGAGGACTAAGAAAATATTTCTCGGTTATGGAGGTGATAAAAGAGTTCGTCGTAAAGAGTTACATCGATGCAAGCTTTTGACACCGATCTAGATACATATTAAAAGTGGGAGCAATTAGCAAGAGTAGCTCTATGCAGAGTATTGTAGACATAGAAATTTGCAAAATACATATGGATCTGAATGTTGCAGACCCATAGACTAAACTTCTCTCATAAGTAAAACATGATCACTCTTTGGATGTTAATCACATAGATATGTGAACTAGATTATTGGCTCTAGTAAACCCTTTGGGTATTAGTCACATGAAGATGTGAACTAATCACATAAAGATGTGAACTACTGGTGTGAAATCACATGACGATGTGAACTAGATTACTGACTCTAGTGCAAGTGGGAGACTGAAGGAAATATGCCCTATAGGCAATGATAAAGTTGTTATTTATATTTTCTTATATCATGATAAATGTTTATTATGCATGCTAGAATTGTATTAACCAAAAACTTAGTACGTGTGTGAATACATAGACAAACAGAGTGTCCCTAGTATGCCTCTACTCGACTAGCTCGTTAATCAAAGATGGTTAAGTTTCCTAACCATAGACATGTGTTGTCATTTGATGAACGAGATTACTGATGGACAAGACTCATCCGTTAGCTTAGCACTATGATCATTTATTTTATTGTTATTGCTTTCTTCATGACTTATACATGTTCCTATGACTATGAGATTATGCAACTCCTGAACATCGCAGGAACACTTAGTGTCCTATCAAACATCACAACATAACTGGGTGATTATAAAGATGCTCTATAGGTGTCTCCGATGGTGTTTGTTGAGTTGGCATAGATCGAGATTAGGATTTGTCACTCCGATTGTCGGAGAGGTATCTCTGGACCCTCTCGGTAATGCACAGCACTATAAGCCTTGCAAGCAATGTGACTAATGAGTTAGTTACGGGATGATACATTGCGGAACGAGTAAAGAGACTTGCCCGTAACGAGATTGAACTAGGTATGATGATACCGACGATCGAATCTCGGGCAACTAACGTACCGATGGCAAAGAAAACAACGTAAGTTGTAATGCGTTTTGACTGATAAAGATCTTCGTAACCAATATGAGTATCCAGATTCCGCTATTGATTATTGACCGGAGATATGTCTCGGTCATGTCTACATAGTTCTCGAACCCGTAGGGTCCACACGCTTAACGTTCGATGATGATTTGTATTATGAGTTATGTGTTTTGATGACCGAAGTTTGTTTCGAGTTCCGGATGAGATTACGGACATGACAAGAAGTCTTGAAATGGTCGAGACGTAAAGATCGATATATTGAAAGGCTATATTCGGACATCGGAAAGGTTCTGAGTGGTTCGGGTATTTTTTTCGAGTACGGAAGAGTTACGGGAATTCGTCGGGGAAGTATTGAGCCTTCATGGTCAGTCCAATTCAGATGTCAATTCAGGTGCCTAATCTAATAGAACCCTTAGTGGAAAGGAGAGAAGGGCCACAAGGAGAGGCCGCGCGCCCCCCCATGGGCTGGTCCGAATTTGGCTAGGGAGGGGCGGCGCCCCCCTCTTTCCTTCTCCCTCTCCTCTCCTTCCTTCTTCTCCTACTTGGACTAGGAAAGGGGGAAACCTACTCCTACTAGGAGTAGGAATCCCCCCCTTGGGCGCGCCTCTTGTGGCTGGTCCTCCTCCTCCTCCCTTCCTTTATATACGGGGGAGGGGGCACCTCATATACACACAAGTTAATCTTAACCGTGTGCAGTGCCCCCTTCATAGATTTTCACTTTGGTCATATTGTCGTAGTGCTTACGCGAAGCCCTGCGTCGGTAACTTCATCATCATCGTCAACATGCCGTCGTGCTGACGAAACTCTCCCTCGGCCTCAGCTAGATCTAGAGTTCGAGGGACGTCATCGAGCTGAACGTGTGCAGATCGCGGAGGTGCCGTGCATTCGGTACTTGATCGGTTGAATCGCAAAGACGTTCGACTACATCAACCGTGTTACTTAACACTTCCGCTTTTGGTTTACGAAGATACGTAGACACACTCTTCTCGCTCGTTACTATGCATCTTCTAGATAGATTTTGCATGATCGTAAGAATTTTTTTTAAATACTGCGTTCCCCAATAAACTTTTGGTTGGCTAAATAAATGTTGGAACTTCCACAAAGCCCTCAAGCCCCCTCCTCTTGTCCCAAGTTTGCTTCTGGTTTACCAAAATTTAAGCGTCCGGACCAGTTCACGTACGTTTGAGGGATAACATTTGGAGGACTACTGGGAAGCGACGAGGGACGATTTGTGGGTACGTGTTATGGTTTGTGTATCAACTTACAAGGCTCACAGTCAAAGAAAAAAAAACAATATACCGTGGCACTCGAATTCGAAAACCTGTTAAAACAGAATTTGAGTTCGAGAATTATCGAGAAGCCAAACGTCTCTAAGTGAAAATTTATAAAGCGGCATCCAGCTCAACTTCAGACGCGTGGGCCGGCAAGGCGACGGGCACACCGTCGATGGAGGACGTCATTTTGAAACCCTGTCCTGCAGGCTGCTCGTCGAGCTCAGCGGCGCGGGAAGGGTACTGCATTCGCAACACGTAGGATGGGAGGACGCCGGGAGCCTGCAAGTTGGCACGTACGTGGCACGGCTTGAGGCATCGCTATCCATGCAGATCACGCCCCTCGCCACGTGCCCCATGTATGCGGCCACATGTCCGAGACTCGCTCCACCGCCTTCGTCCACACTCTCACCCACATCGCATCTTATATACCACGATCCATCTCGGCAAGAAACCCACCGCGCATTTGGCTATCGCATTTCTCAGGTGAGGCTCAGGTTCCGGAGTAGCGAAGCTTCAAGTGCGCATCTGGGTACCGGCATGGCTGGAGAGCAGGCGTTCCACCGGGGAGGCGTGCACGGAGGCGGCAGCGCCATCGGGCCGGACTACATGCGGGCCATCCGCGGCGACGACGACTACTACGGCGGGCATGGCCAGGGCCACAGCCAGCCGGCGGCCGTCACCCTCGCGAAGGGGGTGGCCGCGGCGGCGGCGGCGGGGTCGATGCTGCTCCTGTCGGCCCTGACGCTGACGGGCACGGTGCTGGCGCTGATCGTGGCGACGCCGCTGCTGGTGCTCTTCAGCCCCGTGCTGGTGCCCGCGGCCATCGCCGCCACGATGCTGACGGCCGGGTTCGTGTCGTCGGGGGCGTTCGGCGCGGCGGCGGTGGGGGTGCTGGCGTGGATGTACAAGTACCTGTCGCACGGGGCGTCCTCGCCGCCGGGGGCCGACACGGTGGACCACGCGGGCGCGAAGCTGGACTCCAAGGCGCACGAGGTGAAGAACTGGGCGCAGCATCGCCTCGACCAGGCACGAACGCCGTAGACGTGTCGTCATTTGCCCTCCTATGCGTCACCAGTGTGTGTGGATCGACGCCTCTATATGTACGGACGTGCCCGCGAGCGGTGCTACTTACCACCGATGAATAATAAGCTGCATATCTCCTCTGGAAGAGGGAGTTAAAAATAGTACTGTAGATCTCTTCTGCTTGTTCCTTGTGCGGTTGTTCCGTCCACTTGCGCTGCTTCGTCTTCACCTGCAAGGACTTCTGATATTACTGCCTCATTCTTTTTTTCAAAACGGAGGTAAAGATTGCCTCATTTATTAATTAAGCAGAAGAGAATTGCCTAATTAATTACGGGAAACCGGGCAAAAACCGGAACAATAAGGGTCAAGCCCACCCCAGACTAACACACAGGGCAAAGCCCATCCATGATCAACTCCGCAGACTAACACACAGGGCAAAGCCCATCCATGATCAACTCCGATGACAACCACGTCGCACACACGAGGTCCATGACCTTGAAGCTGCGCCAGGGCGCACTCAACCGAGAGTTGGCAGTACCCCACAGAAACTAATTTTAATTTCACTCGGAAGATATATTTTGGACCCTGATAATGTCAGAGCACATAACGATTTTTTCTTTTTTGAGTAACAGCACTTTATTCAGATATCCCTGATAAGTTTAGGGATTACAGCTACGAGCAAGTTTAGTTTGTGTGCTGGTACATTCAACAAACGTTTTACGTGTGCTGGTACATTCAACAAACGTTTTACATTAATAAAAGAGCAAGCTTGAAAACCTGCTGCCAGGGATTTGATGTCGTGAATAAAAGAGCAAGCTTGAAAACCTGCTGTCAGGGATTTAATGTCAGCAATCACCGTAACTACTGTAGATCAATCCTAGCCTCTGACTGTCTCTCCTTGGTCCAGAGACTTGAGCACATGACGTTTTTTATGACAGAAGTTGCCCGTTGCCATCAAAGCAATCTGCACTGACAGTGGTGCAGTCTGATCGTATTCTTCTGCAATCTATGGAGTTCATTTCCGCCCTTCCGTATTGCTACACCCTGGCCATTTCTGTCCTTCCGAAATGCAGTACCCCACACATGAATGCTCGGCGTAAACCGGCGATCCTGCTCTCAGATGAGCAGTGAAGTGTAAGAAAACAGAAAATTTGTTGGGACAATGTTCAATGTTTCATTGGGCAAGGGAAAAGTCATGCTCTAAAGATGTTATTTTGATTTTATCTATTTTTTTCATCGAAGTCGTTGCATCATGAAACTGAAATTTTGCACGGTGAAACATCAAACAAAGTTAGCTTAAAAAATCTTTAACATTTAACATTTTTTGTGTTTTACTGTTACTTTTTACTTTTCTCTCTCTCCATATTTTACTGTTCACCCTAAGTGCATATGCACACGGAGCAGACACTCTCACTAATCGCTCTCAACTCTCATCTTATGTTTTTTTGCGGGATAAATGCTTTCATTATTCAATCAAGATGTCCTTACAATCAAGAGAAGCAATCTCCATCAACTCACCCGGACCAGCCCCTAGCCAGGTCATGGTCCTACCTTGGATCTCCTGGCAAACACTGCTAATATATCACTAACCTTATTGTGAGACCTAACAATATGAAAAATACAAGTTTGTCTAAGGAATAACAAGTACTTAATCTCCTTAACAATGAAAGCATAGATAGAGCGATCAACGACGTCACATGAGATCATGGTCACGGCCTCAAGAGGATCCATTTCCACCACTAGGAAGGTTGCTTCGTTGAATTGCCAATGAGAGCCCTTCCATGCATGCGCAGAGCTTTGCCTCCAAGGCATCTCTACAGGAATACAAGGTCCTGCACGCTGAGAAGTTAATGATCCCACGGTGGTCACGTAAGATCTTTCCAGCTCCAGCATTACCAGAAGAATCGAACGACCCGTCAGTGTTCAGTTTGTTCCACCCCAGCTCCGGTGGCCTCCATCTTCTCTCCTCTGGCACACTATTGACGGTTTCAGCTGGCACCGATTTCTCATACACTATGGGAGATTTGCCCTTTGCTGGATCTGCATGCGGGTATAACTTAATTCCGATCAGGGAATCAACATAGCTTCGCAAGAACCGTATTGAAGCCTCCATATGTGGTGCGGGCTTGTTATGCACCACTTCATTCCGGACAAACCAACTCCTTCAAAAAATCATCATGACCATCATTCGCCCCACATCGTTCAATGGTGCTAGAACATGAAGAAGCCACTCCCGCCCATCATGTCGTAGAGACTCTATCTCCGGGATCATCCATATCTTAGACATGGCGAGGTACAGGTCCCTTCCAAACTGACAGTTAACAGAAGGGTGAAAGTTGTCTTCTTCCTCCATCCCACAAACCGGACACCTGCTTCCTACTTCAAGGCCAATTTTATGTTTCCGCTGCCAAGTAGGGAGTGAGTTAGTGGCTAGCCTCCATGCAAAGTTACGCACCAAAGGCGGTGCCCAACTTTTCCAAATAAAGTCCCAACACTTCCTCTGCCCTGACGGTGACAAACTAGACGATGCATCAGTGGCCCGGTGCGCCTCCTCAAAGGCAAGATTGTAGGCCGACTTAACAGTGAATATACCATGCTCACCTACCCCCCCATGCTATCACATCGTCCTCCATCCTCGGGGATGCTCTGATCTTTGCTATTTCTTGTACATCCGCATCAACAAAATATTCATTCAGTAGCACATAGTTCCATGATCCGTTCTGATTTAACAAGTCAGACACGAAACGAACACGACATCTTCCCTGCGGGGAGATTGGTTTATAAGAGAAAGGCCTAGGGATCCAGTTATCTCACCAAACTCGAATACTTCTGCCATTGCCAACTCTCCAAACTAGACCCTTCTTCAACAGCTCCAATCCATAACTGATCGCTTGCCAAGACGACGACGCATTCCCGGAAAAATTGTGTCATCCAGCCTGCCCAATGGGTAATACCTTGCTTTTAAAACTTGCGCGCACATGCTATCTGGTTTAGTTAAAAGTCTCCACGCTTGGCGTGCTAACAGTGCTTGATTAAACATCCGAAAGTCACGAAACCCCACTCCTCCCTTCGACTTGGGCTGCAACAAATGGTCCCATCCACGCCAATGCACTTTCCTCTTGCCTTCCGCCGAGCCCCAATAAAAGTTTCTTACCATACGAGTAAGATCATCACATACCGAGAAGGGTACTTTGAAAACACCCATTATGTAGGTAGGCAGCGCCTGAGCGACAGACTTGATCAACACCTCACTCCCCGTTTGGGCTAGATGTCCATCCCCCCACTGCACCAATCATTTTGTCAGTCTAGTCTGCAAGTTCTGAAAACGCCCTTTCGACATCCTCCCCTCCGGTGTAGGCATTCCCAAATACTTATCCTCAAAGAATTGGCTAGTAACCTTGATGTAGGGTAGGAACCCTATGGGCCGATCTTTCACGAAAGGAGCGGATCCCGCGATGAACAAGAAGAACACAAGGAGGGAAACAAGGGGAAAACACGGGGGAAACACAAGAGAGACACTCAAACCAACAAGAATGGTCACACAAGTGCTAGATCCATGAACATAAAGGGAGATACAAGATCCAAAGTCAACAACGGACGATACACGGTAACCGGTCTTCTCCGTGAGGAGGTCTTGATGGTCTTCTCCGCAAGGAGGTCTTGAATCCAAAGGGATCTTCTTCGTAGAGGCCATGGTCTCTCTCGTGGAGTAGATCCGATGTGGATGAGCAATGCTCTATCTCTAAAATGAGCTAAACCAATGCTAACCCTAACTAGGAGGTGGTGGAGGAGTATATATAGTCTAGGGACACGAAGGGGTAAGTGAGGGGTACATGGGCTTCGTCCCGCAACACTGGACACAGCCAGGGGCCGGTCGTCCGACAGGTACCGGACGTCCGGTGGCTCGCGAGGGTCCGGTCGTTCGGTACTTGTCGGGCATCCGGCGTTTTGGCTCGGATGAGGTGGCGCCGGATTTTCGGGGCGGTCGGATGTCCAGACGCTGGAGTGTGTCGGACGTCCGGGACTTGTCGGACGTCCGCTCATTTTGGCTCGGGTGCGGGATCGCCGGTCGTCCGGTCTGGGCCGGTCGTCCGGTGGGTCTTCAGGCGTCGGACTTCCAGTCGTGACCGGTCGTCCGGTGGTTGGATCTTCTTCCGTGGCCCTTCTTCTTGTTCCTCGTGCTTGGTATCCTCGCCTTCTTGTCCATGGGCTTCCTCTTGGTTCCTAGTCATGCGTAGCACACATGTTTGAGGTAGTAGCCATGTCTCACGTATGGAAAGTGATGGTTCTAAGAGGAGCGAGCTCACCTTGTGTCCAATGGTGCCTAGTTGAGGTATTGTCTTATGTTCTCTTGGGTCTTGGAGAGTAGTCGAAGTGTACATGGGGATGAACGTGGGATGCTCCGCATCATCTCCCCCCCCCCCTTGGGAAAGATCCGAACTCGGATCGTGATCCTCATCACCATGGAAACGGTTTCGTGGACGGAGTTGAAGGCATGGCGCAATCCAAGTACTCCAAGGTGTCTCCGGTATGTGGTACATGCAAAATGAGCAAACACGAAGTACACTTGGAAATACAATGGTTAGCGCACACAAAGTGTCCATCATGTAAGAATGAGTCTGTGCAACAAGATTGATCATGACAAGGTGCATGAAGCTTATCCAAAATAGATGGAATGGTATGCAAAGCATTCATGGGAGCACAAGCATTAATGGCGCACACAAATGTGTTGTGAATATGATCAATGCAACCACGGTGCAAAATGATGTCATAGAGAGACGGTTTATCAATAGTATGAATATGGCAATGGATGCTCAAGATGAGTATATGATCATGCAATTGATGATGGGCAATATGATCATGATGTATGAATATGCCATCAAGGTAGATCACAACAAATTTGCTAAGGAAATGCACAAGCTCATATATCATGGATGACATGGGAATACAAGATGCAACAAGGCAATCATAATATGAGTCAATCCATGTATAAGATGCAAATTTGTCATGTATGTGAGATGTCCAATGAGCATGGCATGTGTGAGCACAATCAACAAATATGGAGGTGTTGGTGTACCAATGCTCGATTTCATGTCATGAGTGGAGGTTCAAAGGTTCTTCCAATAAGTCCGAGCGCTCCTCAATGTGAAGGTCCATAGAGCCAATCTTCAATGTCGCTCCTCCGTTCGCGAGATGTACCATGTAGACAACAAGAAGGAAACAACAATGAAAGAGTGACCCATCCAATATGCTTATTTGAGGATGTCTCAAAGGGAAGGAGTTCACCTTTAGGAGATTCTCGCAAATGTTGGTGTTGCACATCGTGTATGCCTTCACATGATCAAATTGTGTCATGACGGTATCGCCTTGTGAATCCTTCAACATGAAAGAACATGACAAACACTCGGAAAAACAAATGAAGTTAGCGGAGATGCAAAACCTATCATTCATGTGGTAAAATACCCAACAAGTGTATGCATCATGCTCACCATAAGAAAGGACAACAGAGCATTTCATAGTATGGAGGCATATGATGCGAGAACAACCAAATACAATAGGCTCAATCAAGCAAGCATGCATCACAAGTAAAGTGTCCAAGTCTCCACGATCAATAAGCATAGATGCAACAATTGGAGGCAAGCGACAATGTAACACCCACGATGCGGTTATATCTCCCACGTGTTGGAGCACGACTTAGAGGCATAACCGCATTGTAGGCATGTCGCAAGAGGGGTAATCTTTACACATCCCATGTACTGAATAAGAAAGAGGTACAGAGTTGGCTTACAATCGCCACTTCACACAATACATAAATATAGCATTACATCATCCAGAATACAATCAAGGTCCGACTATGGAACAAAAATAAAGACAACCCCAAAAGCATAAGATCCCCGATCGCCCCAACTAGGCTCCACTACTGATCATCTGGAAAGAAAACATAGTAACGTCCTAAGTCCTCGTCGAACTCCCACTTGAGTTCGGTCGCATCCCCTGGAATGACATCATCGGCACCTGCATCTGGTTTTGGAAGTAATCTGTGAGTCACGGGGACTCAGCAATCTCACACCCTCGCAATCAAGACTATTTAAGCTTATGGGTAGGGAAAGGTAGTGAGGTGGAGCTGCAGCAAGCACTAGCATATATGGTGGCTAACATACGCAAATGAGAGCGAGAAGAGAAGGTAAAGAACGGTCGAGAAGCTACAAAGATCAAGAAGTTATCCTGAAAAACTACTTACGTACAAGCATAACACGAGACCGTGTTCTCTTCCCGGACTCCGCCGAAAAGAGACCATCACGGCTACACACACTGTTGATTCATTTTAATTAAGTTAAGTTTCAAGTTCTCTACAACCAGATATTAACAAATTCCCATCTACCCATAACCGTGGGCACGGCTTTCGAAAGTTCAAAACCCTGCAGGGGTGTCCCAACTTAGCCCATCACAAGCTCTCACGGTCAACGAAGGATATTCCTTCTCCCAGGACGACCCGATCAGACTCGGAATCCCGGTTATAAGACATTTCGACAATGGTAAAACAAGACCAGCAAAGCCGCCCGATGTGCTGACAAATCCTGATAGGAGTCACAAGTATCTCGTTCTCAGGGCACGCCGGATGAGCCAGACGTCGGGTTGGCATAGACCCTGGTTGCCCAGGGGGCGCCGGACATCGCTCAGGTTGGACCAACACTTAGAGAAGCACTGGCCCGGGGGGGTTTAAAATAAAGATGACCCTTGAGTCTGCGAAACCCAAGGGAAAAGGCTAGGTGGCAAATCGTAAAACCAAGGTTGGGCCTTGCTGGAGGAGTTTTATTCAAGGCGAACTATCAAGGGGTTCCCATTATAATCCAACCGTGTAAGGAACGCAAATCAAGGAACATAACACCGGTATGACGGAAACTAGGGCGGGAAGAGTGGAACAAAACACCATGCATAAGGCCGAGCCTTCCACCCTTTACCAAGTATATAGGTGCATTAAAGTAAATAAGATATAATAATGATATCCCAACAATAAACATGTTCCAACAAGGAACAAACTCCAATCTTCACCTGCAACTAGCAACGCTATAAGAGGGGCTGTGCAAAGTGGTAACATAGCCAAACAACGGTTTGCTAGGACAAGGTGGGTTAGAGGTTTGACATGGCAATATGGGAGGCATGATAAAGCATGTGGTAGGTATCGCGGCATAGGCATAGCAATAGAGCGAGCAACTAGCAAGCAAAGATAGAAGTGATTTCGAGGGTATGATCATCTTGCCTGCAAAGTTCTCTGAGTTGACGTAAGCTTGATCCTCATAAGCGTACTCAACGGGTTCCTCGATCACGTACTCGTCTCCCGGCTCTACCCAAAGCAAGAACACAAGCAAAGGTAACCACAATCAACCACGGTGCAATGCGCAAACAACATGATGCAAAACATGGCATGATATGCGGGATGTAATATGCAATGCATATGCATGCTCCAGAAGGAAAAGATTGAACCAGGCCTCAACTTGGCAAACCAAGTGCCGCTAGAAAGATGAGTTGATTTCGGTCGAAATCGATATAAAGATCATCGGAATCGGATGCACGGTTTGCAAATGGCAAGCAAAACAATAATGGCACAAATCTGCGATTAACAGCACGATGCCATCTAAAATGCAACAAGAAACTAAGCTACTGCACTCTAACATAGCAACAAAGCACATGACAGTGATCTACTCAAGATGCTTGACAAAAGATGAACACTTAGCTACGGCTAAATCACACAATAGCAGGTTCAAACAAGTATGGCAAAAGTGCAAAAGATAAAAGCATCACAGACTTAGTGAAAACAACATGTCAGGAATTTAACATCAGGAAGCAATGTTTAGAGTAAGATAACAACATGCTACAGGATCAGATCATAGCAAGGCAAGGCATGGCATATGGCATGAATCTACTCAAAGCATATAACAAAAGTCCCTTACCGACCATATGCTAAAAAGGATCAGAAAATATGATGGCACCCATGTAAACATAGCAAGTTTCGTTAACAGATTCAGACTTGGCAGAAAACTGGACATGGCAAAAACAGAGTTACGTAGGCATGATTGCGAGCTCGATGCACTCACCACAAGGCATTGCATGACAACCTAAGCATACACCCAGCAAGAAGACATGTTAAAGAAGCAAACCATGGCAAGAACCATCTCATAGCATGCATGGATCAACTACAGCAACCTTGGCAAAATTGATTAACACGTAAACAATCTGCCAGGAACATTTTATAGCAAAAGTAGAGCAAGATTGAGTCATTCTAGGGTACTCCATAATTTCAAACAAAGACATGGATGGCTAGAACATAACAATATCTCAAAATCATCCTTACTGAAAATGCTCAAAAGAGGCATGGATCACTCTGTAGCAACATGAATACATGGCATAAAAATAACATCTGGGAAATGACTTAGAAGAATTCTAAGTCCCTGAAATCAGCAACATCATGAGAGCTACTTTGCATGCTTGTGCTAGTCACCACATTGATCACAAAAATACATGGCATACACCCCTGTAAAGATGGCATGGCATAGCCCAAAATACATGTAGGGCTCAAGTTCATAGGAGGCACACAATAATCATGGCAAAAATGACAAATGCTCATAATCTGTTAAGAAACAGAAATTAACATTTTATAGCACTCTTGCAACAGCATTTTAGGCATCAAGAAGTACTCAAACAAACATGGTGCAATGGAATGAAATGAAGAGGACATCCTAACGAACAATTTGATATATCACATGCCCAAAACGGAGCTACGAATGCGGAGTTATGATACAATGAACATGGCCTGAAAAAGTTACAGATCCGGGGACTTAGAAGAAAAATCACCTCAGGATCTAGGGTTGACCCTGGCACGCAAAACAAGGCAGCGACGGATCTCGCCGGAGACGATGCCGGACGACGGCCGGAGACGAGGGAGAGGCGGCGACCGGGCTCGGGGGCGCCGGATTCGGTCCGGCCCGACCGGATCCGCGGCGAGGCGGGAGGAAGCGGCGACGGTGACCGGCGAGCGGGGCGGCGGGCGGCGGCCGGCGGCGAAGAGCATGGGCGCGGGCAGCGATGGGGGGCGGCGCGAGGCGCGGGCGCTGGCGGCAGGCGGCGGCGGGTGACGAAGCCATGTACCTAGGGTAGGGTCATGGATCTGTCCAAGATACCCTCCCCAAGGACATCTCTAAAAGAACCAGAGGCAGTCGAAGAAGATCATCATCCACTCGACCATGAAGTTATGTTCCACTCGACAGCTTTGAAGACACTCGACCATGCGAACAACCACTCGACCACCAGAAGATGTGAAGCCACTCACTCCGCAACGGTCGGGATTTAAGTCATAGCTTTAATAATCATTTATAGCACTTTACTCCGGACGTTACCAGTAACGCTCCTCCTTTATGAACATTGAACCCTGTGTAACGGAGGGGAGCTGGGGTCCTGACGCACTCTATATAAGCCACCTCCCTCCTCTGGGACAAGGGTTCGCACCTTTTGTAATTCACACGCATATATCCAGTCGACCGCCTCCGGACTCCGGGACGTAGGGTTGTTACTTCCTCCGAGAAGGGCCTGAACTCGTAAAACTCGCGTGTACAACTCCTCCATAGCTAGGATCTTGCCTCTACATTCCTACCCCCTATTCTACTGTCAGGCTTAGAACCACGACAGTTGGCGCCCACCGTGGGGCAGGTGTCTTAGCGATTTTTTGGAGAAGTTGCAAGTTTTCCGATCCCCGTCATCATGGTCTCAGGCGGAGGTTTGGCTGAGGGCCGCGAGATCCATCTTGGCGCGCTCATGTTTATCGCCGACGACTCCTCTTGGCTTCAGGAGGCTCCACTCGACGTCGACGCGCTCCCCGTCCGCGGGGCGACGCACTTTCGCGCGTGCGTCCGCGGCGTCCTCCTGCGGCAGCCGTCGACCCAGTATCAGTCGGCTCCAGTAGCTTTCCCCCTCCCTACAGCCCGCCGGAGCAAACGTTCCGGTCGGTCAAGGCTTCAGCGGTGGGTGAGGCATGCGGTGGCCCGCCAGTCGGCCACCCCTCAAGTCGCGGCGATCGAGCCCGACGAAACTCTCTACGACTTGTTCGATCTGTCGACTGGCTCCGTAGAGACTGCATCCGAGTGCGATAGCAGAAACCCAGCGGCAGAAGTTTTGATGGTCAATGGACCACGCGGTCCTCCTGGCTTCACCCGTGAGGACGGAGGTGATGGGGATGGCGATCCATCGCGCGTTCCTGAAGAGTACTGCCCCGAACCCCTCTCTTCGCAGCAGAGGGAGGAACTTCGCCGCCAGAACATGGATGCACTGCATACTCCTATAGTTGGAGAAACCCCTGAGGCCCAGGCCTTGGAGCAGGCGCGCTTGGCCAACTTGACTGAGCACACTCGACTGGAGAACCTCCAGCACGCACTCGACGATCGCGCTCGGCAACGTGCTCCCGAATCCAGTCGACGCCAGCTTTTTCCACCTCCGACTCAGGTATACCGAACCCTGATCCAGAATCTAGCAGTTGCTGCCCGGATAGCGGAGTCGATCCAACCTTCCCAGTCAGAAGCTGGCCGAGGTTTGGTGCAGATCTGAGCTTTGCTCCGGGCGGCGGGAGAACAGAATACAATCGTATCTCAGTCGCGGAATAGGATCCATAGCAGATCCGTGGTTGCAGACATAGTTCAGTCGGCCCACAGCCCAAGATCGCCCCCAAGGCGTGAGGGACGTGGAGATCGACGAGATCAATACAGAAACCGTGAGTAGTATGATCACCGAGTTGATCGCGATGATCGTCGTCGAGTGCCCACGCCTCCCCCAAGGAGTGGGTCGTACGTGCCTCGGCAGCATGAAGATAGGCGCCCTCATAGTGTTGGGCGAGGGATTCTAGTCGACCCCAGTGAACCAGGCTTTGATGCGAGATCTATTCTCGTTCAGGGCTTGGTCGACAAAAACAGAGCTCACCGAGAGGGCCATGACAGGGATCCGCAAACCAGCAGCAGGGTGCATGTCTCAGGTCCAGAGTGCTTCAATAGAGCCATCAGGGCTGCAGTCATTCCCCCCAACTTCAGGTTGGCAACTGGAGTCAGTAAGTTCACTGGTGAGTCCAAGCCTGACACCTGGCTTGAAGACTACCGAGTGGCTGTCCAGATTGGTGGCGGCAATGATGAAGTGGCCATGAAACACCTTCCTCTGATGTTGGAGGGCTCGGCTAGAGCATGGCTGAATCAGTTGGCACCTAACAATATTTATACTTGGGAAGATCTCGCCCGAGTGTTTGTCAGAACATTCGAGGGCACTTGCAAACAGCCGGCAGGTTTGACAGAATTATAGTGTTGCGTTCAGAAACCGAATGAAACTTTGAGGGATTATATCCAGAGATGGATCACCCTGCACCACACGGTGGAGGATGTGTCTGATCATCAGGCAATTTGTGCCTTTAAGGAAGGTGTCAGGTATCGGGAGTTGAATCTAAAATTCGATCGGACAGGAAATATGACTCTGACTCAGATGATGGAGATTGCCACCAAGTATGCCAATGGTGAAGAAGAAGAACGACTCCGGAGTGGCAAGCACAAAGCAGTCGCCCATGAAGCCGGAGGAGGAAACTCCGGTCGGAAACAGAAGCGCAAGGCCGAGCTAGCTGCTCCTGGTGAAGCCTTAGCTGTGGTTCAAGGAAAGTTCAAGGGGAAGCCCAAAGGGACGTGGAACCCCAAGAAAGTAAAAGATCAAGATGGAAATGACGTGCTGGATCTGCCGTGCCACATCCACACCAAAATAGACGAGGAGGTTAATTTCATTTATCCGAAGCACATCACTCGGCAGTGTCGACTCCTAATCCAGCAATTCCGAGAGAAACAGCCCAAGGAAAAGGAGAAGGAAGCAGACAAGGCTGGGGATGAGGAAGAAGATGATGATGGTTATCCCCATGTGAATTCCACTCTGATGATTTTTGCTGACGTTGAGAGCAAAAGTCGATTGAAAGTCATCAACAAGGAAATGAACATGGTCGCTCCGGTGACACCCAGTTATTTGAAGTGGTCGCAGACTGCCATAACATTCGACCAGTCTGATCATCCAGTGCACATAGACACCCCTGGGAGGCAAGCACTGGTGGTCGACCCGGTGGTCGAAGGCACTCGACTAACGAAGGTCCTGATGGATGGTGGCAGTGGCCTGAACATACTGTATGCAGAGACCTTGAAGGGAATGGGCATTCCGATGTCCAGACTCAGTGAAAGCAATATGAGTTTCCATGGGGTCATTCCAGGCAAGAAGGCTGCATCACTCGGCCAGATTTCTCTCGACGTGGTTTTCGGTGATTCCAAGAATTACCGCAAAGAAAAGTTGACATTTGAAGTTGTGGATTTCCAGAGTGCCTATCATGCCATTTTGGGTAGGCCAGCTTATGCACGTTTTTGTTGGAAATATGCCCTAGCGGCAATAATAAAAGTATTATTATTATATTTCTTTGTTCATGATAATCGTCTTTATTCATGCTATAACTGTATTATCCGGAAATCATAATACACGTGTGAATAATAGACACCAACATGTCCCTAGTAAGCCTCTAGTTGACTAGCTCGTTGATCAACAGATAGTCATGGTTTCCTGACTATGGACATTGGATGTCATTGATAACGGGATCACATCATTAGGAGAATGATGTGATGGACAAGACCCAATCCTAAACATAGCATAAGATCGTCTAGTTCGTTTGCTAGATTTTTCCAATGTCAAGTATCTTTTCCTTAGACCATGAGATCGTGTGACTCCCGGATACCGTAGGAGTGCTTTGGGTGTGCCAAACGTCACAACGTAACTGGGTGACTATAAAGGTATACTACGGGTATCTCCGAAAGTGTCTGTTGGGTTGACATGGATCAAGACGGGGATTTGTCACTCCGTATGATGGAGAGGTATCACTGGGCCCACTCAGTAATGCATCATCATAATGAGCTCAAAGTTACCAAGTGTTTGGTCACGAGATCATGCATTACGGTATGAGTAAAGTGACTTGCTGGTAACGAGATTGAACGAGGTATTGGGATACCGACGATCGGATCTCGAGCAAGTAACATACCGATTGACAAAGGGAATTGTATACGGGGTTGTTTGAATCCTCGACATCGTGGTTCATCCGATGAGATCATCGAGGAGCATGTGGGAGCCAACATGGGTATCCAGATCCCGCTGTTGGTTATTGACCGGAGAGCGATCTCGGTCATGTCTACATGTCTCCCGAACCCGTAGGGTCTACACACTTAAGGTTCGGTGACGCTAGGGTTGTAGGGATATGTATATGCAGTAACCAGAATGTTGTTCGGAGTCCTGGATGAGATCCCGGACGTCACGAGGAGTTCCGGAATGGTCCGGAGGTAAAGAATTATATATAGGAAGTACTATTTCGGCCATCGGGACAAGTTTCGGGGTTATCGGTATTGTACCGGGACCACCGGAAGGGTCCCGGGGGCCCACCGGGTGGGGCCACCTGTCCCGTGGGGCCACATGGGCTGTAGGGGGTGCGCCTTGGCCTACATGGGCCAAGGGCACCAGCCCCAAGAGGCCCATGTGCCTAGGGTTTCAAGGAGGAAGAGTCCTAGGAGGGGAAGGCACCTCCTAGGTGCCTTGGGGGGGGGGGAGGGAAACCTCCCTTGGCCGCCGCCCCCCCTAGGAGATTGGATCTCCTAGGGCCGGCGCCCCCCCCTTGGCCCTCCTATATATAGTGGGGGAAGGAGGGCTTTTCATACACGCCTTTGGTTGCCTCCTTCTCCCTCTCCAACACCTCCTCCTCCTCCATAGCGCTTGGCGAAGCCCTGGAGGAGTACTGCAGCTCCATCATCACCACGCCGTCGTGCTGCTGCTGGTGCCATCTCCCTCAACCTCTCCTTCCCCCTTGATGGATCAAGAAGAAGGAGACGTGGCTGTTCCGTACGTGTGTTGAACGCGGAGGTGCCGTCCGTTCGGTGCTAGGATCTTCGGTGATTCGAATCACGTCGAGTACGACTCCCTCATCCACGTTCTTTGAACGCTTCCGCTCGCGATCTACAAGGTACGTAGATGCATCTAATCACTCGTTGCTAGATGAACTCCTAGATGGATCTTGGTGAAACCGTAGGAAAATTTTTGTTTTCTGCAACGTTCCCCAACAGTTTTATGGTTGGACCATGTTACATATACCTCAAATTGAAGATGCCTAGTCCCAAAGGGGTGATCACTATCGCTGGTAATCGGAAGAAGGCAGAAGAGTGCTTCTAGAAGGGTTCAAAGATCACCGATGCACAGATGGCCGTGGCAGAATTGTAAGAATCCCAGAAGAATGCAGATCCGAGTGATTTGTTGCGAGCCAAGAAGCCATCCACAGATTCAGCATTCTAGTCGTCTGGTGAAACGAAGTAGATTCACATTCACCTGACAGACCCCAATGATGCTCCGACTCACATTTCAACCACACTCGACTCCAAATAGGAAGAAGCGCTCATCCAGTTCCTCCGTGAGAATTGGGACATCTTTGCATGGAAACCTTCGGACATGCCGGGTGTTCCCAGGGGACTGGCTGAGCATCGTTTGCGAGTCGACCCAAAAGTGAAACCAGTCAAAGAACATCTTTGACGGTCCGCCGTACAGAAGAGAAAGGCAATCGGTGAAGAGGTGGCTCGGCTTTTGGCAGCTAAGTTATCCGAGAGATTTACCACTCCGAGTGGTTAGCCAATGTTGTCATGGTCCCAAAGAAGGACGACTCACTTCGCATGTGCATTGACTTCAAGCATATCAATCGAGCATGCCCGAAAGATCACTTTCCTCTCCCTCGCATCGACCAGATAGTCGACTCGACTGCGGGGTGTGAGCGTTTGTCCTTTTTGGACGCCTACTCCGGGTACCACCAGATCCGTTTGTACGGACCCGATGAGATAAAGACAGCTTTCATCACCCCGTTTGGGTGCTTCTGTTATGTCACAATGCCATTCGGTTTGAAGAACGCTGGAGCCACATTCATGTGGATGATTCAGAAGTGCCTGCTCACTCAGATGAGTCAGAATGTGGAAGCATACATGGATGACATCGTGGTCAAGTCACGTAAAGGTTCCGACCTACTGACTGACCTTGCTGAAACCTTTGCCAACCTCAGAGGGTATGATATCAAGCTTAATCCATCAAAGTGCACGTTTGGAGTTCCGGGCGGAAAATTACTCAATGTCATGTGTGGTGGAGTCACTTATGTCAATCATGTGGTGGTGGCTCTCCTCACATGGCAATTGGGGCTCGTCATAAGTGGGTGTCGGAGAGATGTAGGTGCAAATGTCTCCATGCTCAATCATGTTGTAGTTGTAACCGTGGATGAAGGCCGAAGATGGCACATCGTCACTCTCCTCTAAGACCAAAGATAAGGTCTCATGTGCGGTCTCATAGCTTGACTCGGAGTATGAGTCCAATATGGACGCCGTCTTCATGTTGTTGAAGAGGTTCGCGCTCGTCGCCATGGTCAAAGGGGATGGCCCTAGCTCGACCGTCTTGTCGTCGTCTTGTTGTTGGAGGCCCATATGATGTGGCACCTCGTAGCTCGTCTCCATGACCGAAGGGAATTTCCCATGCTCAGCCATCTTCCTTGAGGGGTTTCCGAAGATGGAAGTGTCACCCTCGCTCGTAGGTGGTCGCCTCGTTGGTGAAGATATCGATGTAGGAGAACTCATGGGAAGTAGGCGAAGATGTCATACATCCAAAGGCGAAGATGCCTTGATAGCACTTGGCGAAGATGCCGAAGTGGTTGTTGTAGCCGTAGCTCCATCTTGGTGGTGCTCATCTCACGGTCTTCTCTTTTGCTCTTGAAGCTTGGCCTTGGCGTGAAGTAGGGCTTGTTGGGACTTGTAGGTAGGCGCATCTCGAGCATCTTCATGTTGATGGTGGCGTTTTCGCACTTGAACTTGTAGTAGATGTCGTTCGTCGTCGCCGTGCACATGTTGCTTGGAGGTGACTTGTCCTTCATGACGAGGTGGATCACGAACGTGACGGTGGTCGCCATGGAGATCTGGACGTGGACGACTTGCGCTTGCATCATTTGTGCGCTTCGAAGACTTGTGACTTGAACGTCGCCGCCTTGAGGATGATGAAGGGGAAGTAGACTTGATCAAGGCCCGAATCTCCTCCATCCTTGCATCTTGCTCCTCCTTTTGTGTGGAAATCTTATTGTCGATGTAGTCCCTTTTCCTTGTTTCGGAGTGACAAATGTCGACGGAGAGGTTGTCGATACGCTCCCGCAATCTTGATTGTGCGCCTTGCATTTGTCATTGTAGAACGAAGATTGACGCTTTGGTGATGTAGTTGTTCACGCCGTCGTTGTTGTCGAAGACCGAAGATGATGGAGACTCGTCCCTAAGTAGCCGAAACACCTTAGGAAACGGAAAAACCGTGAACTCAAAATCTCAAATGTCAAATATCAAATGGTGGTAGCGGGAATGCGATGGTGGTTGTGGAAGCTCAAAGGGATTGCGGAAATGCAATGATGGGTTGTGGAGTACGCAATGCGGAAATGGATGGTAAGGTGGTGGACTATACATGGTGTCGGAGTTGTAAGCATGGTCCCTAAGTAGCCGAAACACCTTAGGAGACACAACTCACAACACAAACAAAATTGGGTTAAGTCGGTATGGAAGAAGTGTATGGTTGATAAGCCTATGCGAAAGTTGTGGTGGTGGTGGTTGATGAAGAAGCAACCATCCCTAAGTAGCCTAGACACCTTAGGAGACTCAAATCACTCCTCAAGCAACCACTAATGCGATGGGGATCAATATTGGTTAGGTTGCGGAAGTCGGTGGTGGTGTAGCGGATGATGTGGTGGAAGCCCTAGGTAAAGATGCCAGAATTCACAAAATTTGATGGAGTCAAAAGATGTTGGTGGTATTTTTGTGGGAAGGGGTATGTCAAGAGCTTTTCAACGAGCTAAAGAATGCGAAAATCGGACTCCTGATGAATTAGTTATGGCCAAAACAAAATTTGAGCGAAATCAGTTTTTATAGGTTACAGACGTCCGAACAAGGTCGGATGTCCGGGGGGGGGGGGGACGTCCGGGCGGGCTCGGAAATCCGGAAATTCGGCTCGGGTTAGGGGTTTCGGTCGTCCGGAAAAGGTCGGACGTCCGGTTGTTCCAAGGGCTCCGGACGTTCGTAAAAGGCCGGTCGTCCGGTGGGTCGGGGTCAACGCGAGATTGGAGATCCGGGGCGCGATTTTGGGCGGAAAATGATGATTTTGGGGTCAAAATTGATGAGATTTCGTGGATGGAAAGTGGGGAAAATTGGGGAAATGCTAGATCCACTCGAAACCAAGCAAATCCATGGATCAAATCCAACAAAACTTCGTCAAACCAACAAATCATAAAAAAAATTGGGGCTATTTTTGGTGGAGATTTTCAAAATTGGGGAAGAACACAACAAAATCAAGCTAGAAAACAACGAGAGGAGGCTCCGAAATCGTGATCAACGTGGCTCATGATACCAAGATTATGTAGGGTAGGAACCCTATGGGCCAATCTTTCACGAAAGGAGCAGGATCCCGCGATGAACACAAAGAACACGAGGAGGGAAACGAGGGGAAAAACACGGGGGGAAACACAAGAGAGACACTCAAACCAACAAGAATGATCACACAAGTGCTAGATCCATGAACATAAAGGGAGATACAAGATCTAAAGTCAACAACGGACGATACATGGTAACCGGTTTTCTCCGTGAGGAGGTCTTGATGGTCTTCTCCGCAAGGAGGTCTTGAATCCAAAGGGATCTTCTCCGTAGAGGCCGCGGTCTCTCTCGTGGAGTAGATCCGATGTGGATGAGCAATGCTCTATTTCTAAAATGAGCTAAACCAATGCTAACCCTAACTAGGAGGTGGTGGACGAGTATATATAGTCTAGGGACACGAAGGGGTAAGTGAGGGGTACATGGGCTTCGGCCCGCAACACTGGACACAGCCAGGGGCCGGTCGTCCGAAGGTGTCGGATGTCCGGTGGCTCGCGAGGGTCTGGTCGTCCGGTACTTGTCGGGCATCCGGCGTTTTGGCTCGGATGAGGTGGCGTCAGATTTCCAAGGCGGTCGAACGTCTAGACGCTGGAGTGTGTCGGACGTCCGCTCATTTTGGCTAGGGTGCGGGATCGTCGGTCGTCCGGTGGGTCTTCAGGCGTCGGACGTCTAGTCCTGACCAGTCGTCCGGTGGCTAGAGCTTCTTCCGTGGCCCTTCTTCTTGTTCCTCGCGCTTGGTGTCCTCGCCTTCTTGTCCATTGGCTTCCTCTTGGTTCCTTGTCATGTATAGCACACATGTTTGAGGTAGTAGCCATGTCTCATGTATGGAAAGTGATGGTTCGAAGAGGAGCGAGTTAACCTTGTGTCCAATGGTGCCTATTTGAGGTCTCGTCTTATGTTCTCTTGGGTCTTGGAGAGTAGTCGGAGTGTACATGGGGATGAATGTGGGATGCTCCGCATCAAACCTATAATGCAATTCGAACATTAAGGGAGTCCGGGATTAGGGGTCTCCGGACAGCCGGTAATATTTTAAATTCAAACAAGCGTTGCATAGCGCATATGAACAAGTTTTCATGAATACAGGATTATACGAGCGGGTTTACTCAAATATTGTATCTTTGGTACACTCGTCCGCTACGAGACGGGCACCCTTCACGACACCCTCATAGTACATCTCGGGGTGGCGATGCTCCTTGCCCTCCGGCGGACCTTGCTTGATCAGCTTCATGGCATCTAGCTTGGCCCAATTCACCTTCACACGGGCGAAAGCCCGGCGTGCACCTTCGCTGCAGACGGACCGCTTGACGACTTCCAGCCGTGGGCAGGCATCCACAAGCCACCTCACCAGGCCGAAGTAGCTGTTTAGAAGGGCGTCGCCAGGCCACAGCCAGACTATAAAGCCCTTCATGGCCTGTTCGGCCGCCTTGTGTAGCTCGACCAGCTGCTTTAGCTGGTCGCTCATAGGCACCGGGTGTTCGGTCCCAGTATATTGGGCCCAGAACAACTTCTCCGTTGAGCTTCCCTCCTCGGCCTGTTAAAACATTCCAGCATCCGACACGCTGCGGGGAAAATCTACGAATGCTCCTGGAGAGCTCCGGATTCGGGTAAGTAACAAGTAATTTACTTTCACATGCTTGCTTTGCATATAGAATGCCTTACCCGCCACTATCTTCTTCATCGCATCAATCTCCTGGAGGGCCTTTTGGGCTTCGGCCTTGGCACTCTTTGCACCCTCAAGGGCCGTGGCAAGCTCGGACTCTCGCGTCTTCAAGTCAAGCTCCAGCGCCTCGTGCTTCGTCACGAGAGCGTGGAGGTCTTGCTGCACCTCGCCCACCCGTGCCTCATGCCTCTCCCGCTCGGTGCGCTCCTTGGCCGCTTTGTTTTCGGCCTCGGACAGCGCTTGCTTCAGGGTCGCCACCTCGGTCATGGCCCCTGGCAAATTTACGGTAATCCTGTCATTTTGCAATCGCTTTCCTTTTATATAGATCCATAGACTAGGTACTACTTACCTTTGTTCTCCTCGAGCTGCCTCTTGGCAAGGCCGAGCTCTTCCTTGGACCCTTCAAGGTCCTGCTTCAGTGCGGCGACCTCCGCAGTCAGTGCGGCATAGGTCAGCAACGAAGCCTGCATACGCATATAGACATACTTATATTAGACTCCTGCGATATTGTTTGATCCTCTGTTCGGCTTTTCTTTGTGAACACCGACCAGAGCATCAGTGGCTACTGTCTATGCGGTAATATTTCTCCTATATTTCAAAAACTTACCTCAAAGACTGTTAGAAGGCTGGCACAGGCTTCAGTCAGTCCGCTCTTGGCGGACTGAACCTTCTGGACCACCGCACTCATAATAGTGTGGTGCTCTTCATCAATGGAAGTGCTACAAAGCGCTCCCAGCTGATTGTCTGGTGCCTCTGGATGGGCAGAGGTCACCGGAACAGGCGTCTTGCCCCTCTTGGAAGGAGTCCGCTTGCCCGAGTCCGGAACAACTAGAGGTTCCGGCGCGGTGTTCGGCTCAGGGCCGAACTCGGAGCCCTAGGGGGCTTTGCTCCCCCTGCTCCCGGAGTCCGGAAGGTCGCTTTGAGGCTCCTCCAGGACTGTCTCCCCTCGACCCAGTGCCTCTTGAGACAACACCTCGGTGTTGTCCGTAGGGCAAGGGGAGGTGGCGGTCGGAAGTGGATCGCTATCCATATCCGACGAGCCCAGGGAGCCGTCCGATGAGGATACGTCGATACGGGTTCGGAGCGGTCTGCACAATCATAATTCTGCGTTAGGAGAAGCAGTGCGACAAAGGAATGCTATGAGTTACTCTGGTATCCAAATACTTACGACTTTGCCAGGGGCTTGGCCCTGAGCAGCCACTCGTCTTCGCCTTCGGCGGAGGTGGTGGAGTAGTCCGGAAGGAGAGTCCTTCCCTTCTTGGACCCTTCACCCCCCCTAGTAGGGGCGGCCTTCCTTTTCTTGTCTCCCCCGACTGGAGGGGGAACATCTTCATCTTCCTCCTCGTCTTCGGGGGAGGAGTGCATCGCGGAGTTATCGGACGATGAGTCCGATAACACTTGGCGCCGGGAGCTCTTTCGGGTTCCCTTGGCCTTCTTGGTCTTCTCCGGCACCTTGTAAGGAGCCGGAGTCAGCATCTCCATCAGGAGAGCGTCCGCAGTGTCTTCGAGCAGAGGGGCCGGACAGTTGATCTGCCCCGACGTCTCCACCCAGTCCTGTCAAAGGCATCAAGATCAGACCCCGCACATGGTTAAGCTAGCGGAAATAAATATCCTACCGGATGTATAGAACTCACCGAATGCGCTCGGCGCTTCGCGCTTAGCCCGCGGTCCTCGGTGAGAGAGGGAGGGACCTTGACGCCCTTGAACAGCACCTTCCAGACATCCTTGTGCATCGTGTCGAAGAGCTCGCTCAGAGTCTGGTGCTGGGCCGGGTCGAACTCCCACAAGTTGAAGCCCCATTGTTGGCACGGGAGGATCCGGCAGATGAGCATGACCTGGACTATGCTGACAAGCTTGAGCTTCTTGCTTGTCATGTTCAGGATACATTTCTGGAGTCCGTCCAGCTCCATCGATGAACCCCATGACAAGCCCTTCTCTTTCCAGGAAGTGAGCCGTGTAGGGAATCCGGATCGAAACTTGGGGGCAGCCACCCATTTGGTGTCGCGCGGCTCGGTGACGTAGAACCACGCCGATTGCCACCCGTTTATGGTCTCCATGAAGGAGCCTTCAAGACATATAACGTTGGGCATCTTGCCCACCATGGCTCCGCCGCATTCTTCTTGTTGGCCACCCACCACATTCGGCTTGATATTGAAGGTCTTTAGCCATAGGCCGAAGTGGGGACGGATGCGGAGGAAAGCCTCACAGACGACGATGAACGCCGAAATGTTGAGGATGAAGTTCGGGGCCAGATCATGAAAGTCCAGCCCGTAGTAGAGCATGAGACCACGGACGAATGGATGAAGGGGAAACCCCAGTCCACGGAGGAAGTGGTGGAGGAAAACTACCCTCTCATGAGGTTCCGGGGTAGGAACGATCTGCCCCGCAGCGGGCAGCCGATGCGCGATATTCGCAGCTAAGTATTCGGCTCCGCGCAGCTTTTTGATGTGTTCCTCCATAACGGAGGAAGCCATCCACTTCCCTCCCGCTCCAGACATATTTGGAGGAGGTTGAGGAGAAAGATGCGGACTTGGGCGTTGGGGCTTGAGTGCGCAAGAACAGATGAGCAAGGAGGAAGAAGGCGTGGGTAGAGAAAGGTTAAACCTTATCCCTTTATAAGGGCGGCCGAAACTGTGTGCCCCCACTAGCCAGGTAAAACTCGCTTATCCCCCAAGCACCGTAATCGATGGCGCGGTTGGGTTACCCACGCCCGTATTAATGAGAATCCCGTGATAAGGGGAACACGGTCTCTGCTTTGACAAGAGGTGTCAAGAAACTGCCTCGCGTTATGTGCGGGGCTAGTTAAAGGAAACGGTTTGAATAGTCACCGGGTCATGATAAAATGTCACATTGACAAAACGAGTCAGCAGATTATATTTGTGGAAATATTATTCTCTCTAAGGTGGTATGTGGAACTTATTTTGCCGGGTCGGACACTATCCTCGTATTCATATTCTTCCGGGGTGTATTCGGTGGAGGAACCCGCCTTGCAATGCCGAAGACAACACTGCACGCTGGACTCATCGTCATTGTAGCCTGGTTCAGGGGCTACTGAGGGAGTCCGGGATTAGGGGTCTCCGGACAGCCGGACTATATCCTTTGGCCGGACTATTGGACTATGAAGATACAAGATTGAAGACTTCGTCTCGTGTCCGGATGGGACTCTACTTGGCGTGGAAGGCAAGCTAGGTAGTACGGATATGTATATCTCCTCCTTTGTAACCGACCTTGTGTAACCCTAGCCCCCTCCGGTGTCTATATAAACCGGAGGGTTTTAGTCCGTAGGACAAGATACAATCATACCATAGGCTAGCTTCTAGGGTTTAGCCTCTCCGATCTCGTGGTAGGTCAACTCTTGTAATACCCATATCATCAAGAATAAATCAAGAAGGACGTAGGGTTTTACCTCCATCAAGAGGGCCCGAACCTGGGTAAAACATCGTGTCGCCTGCCTCCTGTTACCATCCGCCTAGACGCATAGTTTGGGACCCCCTACCCGAGATCCGCCGGTTTTGACACCGACATTGGTGCTTTCATTGAGAGTTCCTCTGTGTCGTCACCGTTAGGCTTGATGGCTCCTACGATCATCAATAGCGATGCAGTCCAGGGTGACACTTTTCTCCCTGGATAGATCTTTGTGTTCGGCGGCTTTGCACTGCGGGCCAACTCGCTTGGCCACCTGGAGCAGATCGAAAGTTACGCCCCTGGCCACCAGGTCAGGTTTGGAAGCTTAAACTACACGGCCGATATCCGCAGAGACTTGATCTTCGACGGATTCGAGCCCCTGCCTTGTGCGTCACACGGTCACGATGAGTACGATTTAGCTCTACCATCGGACAGTGTTCAGGAGATCGCACCGGCAGCCGCTCCGACCCTGAATTTGGAGCCAGTTGCGTGTCCATGGACGGGTGGATGGACCCCGCCACAGAGGCCTTATCCTCAGCGGCGATCGAGCCGAACATCGACCTTACCCTGCACGAGAGCCATGTTGTCAAACTGCCGGATCCTTCTTCGGCCACGGACTCCGAACCGCCTGCGCCTGTTCCTAGCGAATCCGAGTGGGCGCCGATCATGGAGTTTACCTCCGCGGATATTTTTCAGCACTCGCCCTTTGGCGACATACTAAACTCATTAAGGTCTCTCTCCTTGTCAGGAGGATCCTGACTGAACTATGTCCGGCAGGATTGGGATGCGGATGACGAAGAAATTCGCTGCCCACCCACCACCCACTTAGTAGCCACTGTCGACAACTTAACCGACATGCTCAACTTCGACTCCGAAGACATCGACGGTATGGACGACGATGCGGGAGACGAAGAGGAACCACTGCCCACAGGGCACTGGACTGCCACCTCATCATACGATATATATATACATGGTGGACACACCCAAAGAAGGCAATGGCGACGAGACAGCGGAGGATGACCCCTCCAAGAAGCAACCCAAGCGCCGACGTCAGCGGCGCCGCTCTAAGTCCCGCCAAAGCAAAAGTGGTGATAGCGGCACAAGAGATAATAGCACTCCAGAAAGTGCTGAAGATGGCAATAATCCCCTCCAGCACGATTTAGGGCAGGAGGATGGAGAGGCCAGCCCTCCTGAGAAAGTGGCAGATGAGGAGGATGATAATTACATGCCTCCCTCCGAAGACGAGGCAAGCCTCGACGATGACGAATTCGTCGTGCCAGAGGATCCCGTCGAACAAGAGAGCTTCAAGCGCCGGCTTATAGCCACGGCACATAGCCTTAAGAAGAAGCAGCACCAGCTTCAAGCTGATCAAAATCTACTAGCTGACAGATGGACCGAAGTCCTGGTGGCCGAGGAATATAAACTCGAACGCCCCTCCAAGAGTTACCCAAAATGCAGGCTGCTACCCCGACTGGAGGAAGAAGCGTATGACGCGGCTGACCGGCCACCTCGTGGCCGCGACAGAGAGGCATTCCAGCTAAAAGCTCAGCCTGCACCCCGATGCCATTCAAATAAAAAGGCATGGAGAAATACGCCAGACCTGCAAGACGTATTGGAGGACAAAGCAAAACATGCAAGATCGATCTACAGATCACGGGGGCGCGCCACTACGCGAGACGATAATCGTCACACCGGATACAGTAAAAGTAAATCCGGCCGGGCCGAGCACAGCGGGCAAGACTCATTGGAGCTGCGTCGCGATATAGCCCAGTACAGAGGCGCCGCACACCCCTTATGCTTCATAGACGAAGTAATGGATCATCAAATCCTAGAAGGTTTCAAACCCATAAATATAGAATCATACGACGGTACAACAGATCCTGCGGTATGGATCGAGAATTTCCTCCTGCATATCCACATGGCACGCGGTGATGATCTACACGCCATTAAATACCTCCCACTCAAACTTAAAGGACCAGCTCGGCATTGGCTCAACAGCTTGCCAGCAGAGTCCATTGGCTGTTGGGAAGATCTGGAAGCCGCATTCCTCGACAACTTTCAGGGCACTTATGTGCGACCGCTAGATGCCGATGACCTGAGCCATATAATTCAGCAGCCAGAGGAATCGGCCAGGCAATTCTGGACACGGTTCCTAAAAAAGAAAAATCAAATCGTCGACTGTCCGGATGCATAGGCCCTAGCATCTTTTAAACACAACATACACGACGAGTGGCTAGCCCGGCACCTTGGTCAGGAAAAGCCGAAATCTATGGCAGCCCTCACGACACTCATGACCCGCTTTTGTGCAGGAGAAGACAGCTAGCTGGCTCGCAGTAATAACATATCAAAGAACCGTGGTACTTCGGATACCAAGGACGGCAATGGCAGGTCATGTCGCAACAAACATAAGCGCCGCATTAACAGCGACAATACCGAGGATACGGCAGTCAATGCCGGATTCAAAGGCTCTAAACCTGGTCAGCGGAAAAAGCCATTTAAAAGAAGCACTCCGGGCCCGTCCAGTTTGGACCGCGTACTCGATCACTCGTGTCAAATACACGGCACCCCCGACAAGCCAGCCAACCACACCAATAGGGATTGTTGGGTATTCAAGCAGGCCGACAAGTTAAATCCTGAAAACAAAGATAAGAGGCCACATAGCGATGACGAGGAAGAGCCCCAGCAGCCGAACATCGGAGGACAGAAGAGGTTCCCCCCACAAGTGCAGACGGTGAACATGATATACGCAACCCACATCCCCAAGAGGGAGCGGAAGCGTGCGCTCAGGGACGTATATGTGTTGGAGCCAGTCGCCCCAAAGTTCAACCCATGGTTCTCCTGTCCGATCACCTTCGATTGCAGGGACCACCCCACTAGTATCCGTCATGCCGGATTCGCCGCACTAGTCCTAGACCCAATCATTGACGGATTTCACCTCACTCGAGTCCTTATGGATGGCGGCAGCAGCCTGAACCTGCTTTACCAGGACATAGTGTGCAAAATGGGTATAGACCCCTCAAGGATCAAACCCACAAAAACGGCCTTTAAAGGCGTCATACCAGGTGTAGAGGCCCATTGCACAGGCTCAGTCACACTGGAAGTGGTCTTCGGATCCCTGGATAACTTCCGAAGCGAAGAGTTAATCTTCGATATAGTCTCGTTCCGCAGTGGTTATCATGCACTGCTCGGGCGAACCACATTTGCGACATTCAATGCGGTACCACATTATGCATACCTCAAGCTCAAGATGCCAGGACCTCAGGGGGTTAATACAGTTAACGGAAACACAGAGCGCTCTCTCCGAACGGAGGAGCACACTGCGGCCCTCGCAGCGGAAGCGCAAAGCAGCCTCTTAAGGCAATCCACTAGTTCGGCGTTTAAGGACCCAAACACCTTCAAGCGCGCCCGGAGTAATCAGCAACAGGACCGCCTGGCACGTTCCGAGCTCGCATAGCAATGCGGCCCCCACCCCGGTCCCAGCCAAACGGCGATACATAATTACGCATTAAAAATACCATGGGCACGGGCGGGGAAGGGGGCACGACTACGGCACGCCCCAAGACGTGGCTTAAACCGCACTAGGGGCTTCCTGCTTTGTTATTTTTCTCTCTTTTAGGACATTAATCTCTGGAAACCCTGTCCGGCAGCATGATTGCCGAACACATGATGCAGCAACCAAGGAGGCAGAAAGCTACATCACACTACGGAACTCCCAGGTGGATTACGATAATGAGTGAATTACTTACTTTAATATTATTCCTCAGCTTGCCCTTGGAGGGGACATAGTCCTACTTTTTGCTTATAGCACTACCTGTATCATTCTGCTCTCACGCACATTTTTTTAATAAACAATGCATTGCATTAAGGCTTTTATTGCATTCTTTCTTTTATATATATATATATGTTCATTCGTGACATCCAGCACCCGTACACTCTGGTACGGCCAATACGCTAGGGGATTAAGCATACCCCACAATACGGCGTGAGAAGTCCGAACACTTTCGACAGTGCGGCACCCCGAACTTATAGCATTATATGCATCAACTCCGAATCATGTCTTGGGTTAATAGTTGGGTTTGCCCGGCTCCCATGTTTTGGTACCTTACGTTCCGCTATATCGGCTAAGGTAGCACTGGGAGAACTACTGCGATTGTGCCCCGGTTCTGCTGGGCTAAGCACCTCAGTAGAGAAAGCTAAAACTGACTGTCATGATAAGGCGAGAGACTGGTCGCTGTTCGAGAGGTTTTCGAGTCCTTAAAGACTTATGCCGCTTAGAGCGAGGAGTTGGCCCTGTCCAGCTTAAGGCGTGTATCGCGCCCCAGATTCGGCCTTCTGAATACTAGGGGCTTCGCCGAAATTTAAAATTATAGAATTCTATGGCTAAGTGAGAGTGATAACGCATTATAGTCCGATTGCCTTGTTCGTTGTGCTGAGCACCTCCCTCGAAGGACCCAAAAATGGGAACAAGAGTGCTCAGGTTTATCTCGAACACCCCAGCACTCATGGCATGGGGGCAGAAGCCAATGACTAGCCATCTCTCAGATTTGATAAACAACCGAACAGAAGGTAATATTTTAAATTCAAACAAGCGTTGCATAGCGCATATGAACAAGTTTTCATGAATACAGGATTATACGAGCGAGTTTACTCAAATATTGTATCTTTGGTACACTCGTCCGCTATGAGACGGACACCCTTCAGGACACCCTTATAGTACATCTCGGGTGGCGATGCTCCTTGCCCTCCGGCGGCCCTTCCTGGATCAGCTTCACGGCGTCTAGCTTGGCCCAATTCACCTTCACACGGGCGAAAGCCCGGCGTGCACCTTCGCTGCAGACGGACCGCTTGACGACTTCCAGCCATGGGCTGGCATCCACAAGCCGCCTCACCAGGCCGAAGTAGCTGTTCAGAAGGGCATCGCCAGGCCACAGCTAGACTATAAAGCCCTTCATGGCCTGTTCGGCCGCCTTGTGTAGCTCGACCAGCTGCTTTAGCTGGTCGCTCATAGGCACCGGGTGTTCGGTCCCAGTATATTGGGCCCGGAACAACTTCTCCGTTGAGCTTCCCTCCTCGGCCTGGTAAAACATTGCGGCATCCAAAAATCTGCGAGGAAAATCTGCGAATGCTCCTGGAGAGCTCCGGATTCGGGTAAGTAACAAGTAATTTACTTTCACATGCTTGCTTTGCATATAGAATGCCTTACCCGCTACTATCTTATTCATCGCATCAATCTCCTGGAGGGCCTTTTGGGCTTCGGCCTTGGCACTCTTTGCACCCTCAAGGGCCGTGGCAAGCTCGGACTCTCGCATCTTCAAGTCAAGCTCCAGCGCCTCGTGCTTCGTCACGAGAGCGTGGAGCTCTTGCTGCACCTCGCCCACCCGTGCCTCATGCCTCTCCCGCTCGGTGCGCTCCTTGGCCGCTTTGTTTTCGGCCTCGGACAGCGCTTGCTTCAGGGTCGCCACCTCGGTCATGGCCCCTGGCAAATTTACGATAATCCTGTCATTTTGCAATCGCTTTCCTTTTATATAGATCCATAGACTAGGTACTACTTACCTTTGTTCTAATCGAGCTGCCTCTTGGCAAGGCCGAGCTCTTCCTTGGACCCTTCAAGGTCCTGCTTCAGTGCGGCGACCTCCGCAGTCAGTGCGGCAGAGGTCAGCAGCGAAGCCTGCATACGCATATAGACATACTTATATTAGACTCCTGCGATATAGTTTGATCCTCTGTTCGGCTTTTCTTTGTGAACACCGACCAGAGCATCAGGGGCTACTGTCTATGCGGTAATATTTCTCCTATATTTCAAAAACTTACCTCAAAGCCTGTTAGAAGGCTGGCACAGGCTTCAGTCAGTCCGCTCTTGGCGGACTGAACCTTCTGGACCACCACACTCATAATAGTGCGGTGCTCTTCATCAATGGAAGCGCTGCAAAGCGCTCCCAGCTGATTGTCCGGTGCCTCTGGATGGGCAGAGGTCACCGGAACAGGCGTCTTGCCCCTCTTGGAAGGAGTCCGCTTGCCCGAGTCCGGAACAACTAGAGGTTCCGGCGCGGTGTTCGGCTGAGGGCCGAACTCGGAGCCCTAGGGGGCTTTGCTCCCCCTGCTCCCGGAGTCCGGAAGGTCGCTTTGAGGCGCCTCCGGGACTGTCTCCCCTCGACCCAGTGCCTCTTGAGACAACACCTCGGCGTTTTCCGTAGGGCAAGGGGAGGTGGCGGTCGGAAGTGGATCGCTATCCATATCCGACGAGCCCAGGGAGCCGTCCAATGAGGATACGTCGATACGGGTTCGGGGCGGTCTGCACAATCATAATTCGGCGTTAGGAGAATTAGTGCGACAAAGTAATGCTATGAGTTACTCCGGTATCCAAATACTTACGACTTTGCAAGGGGCTTGGCCCTGAGCAGCCACTCGTCTTCGCCTTCGGCGGCGGTGGTGGAGTAGTCCGGAAGGAGAGTCCTTCCCTTCTTGGACCCTTCGCCCCTCTAGTAGGGGTGGCCATCCTTTTCTTGTCTCCCCCGACTGGAGGGGGAACATCTTCATCTTCCTCCTCGTCTTCGGGGGAGGAGTGCGTCGCGGAGTTATCGGACGATGAGTCCGATAACACTTGGCGTCGGGAGCTCTTTTGGGTTCCCTTGGCCTTCTTGGTCTTCTCCGGCACCTTGTAAGGAGCCGGAGTCAGCATCTCCATTAGGAGAGCATCCGGAGTGTCTTCGGGCAGAGGGGCCGGACAGTTGATCTGCCCCGACGTCTCCACCCAGTCCTGTCAAAGGCATCGAGATCAGTCCCCACACATGGTTAAGCTAGGGGAAATAAATATCCTACCGGATGTATAGAACTCACCGAATGCGCTCGGCACTTCGCGCTTAGCCCGCGGTCCTTAGTGAGAGAGGGAGGGACCTCGACGCCCTTGAACAGCACCTTCCAGACGTCCTTGTGCATCATGTCGAAGAGCTCGCTCAGAGTCTGGTGCAGGGCCTGGTCGAACTCCCACAAGTTGAAGTCCCATTGTTGGCACGGGAGGATCCGGCGGATGAGCATGACCTGAACTATGTTGACAAGCTTGAGCTTCTTGCTTGTCATGTTCAGGATACATTTCTGGAGTCCGTCCAGCTCCACCGATGAACCCCACGACAAGCCCTTCTCTTTCCAGGAAGTGAGCCGTGTAGGGAATCCGGATCGAAACTTGGGCGCAGCCACCCATTTGGTGTCGCACGGCTCGGTGATGTAGAACCATGCCGATTGCCACCCCTTTATGGTCTCCACGAAGGAGCCTTCAAGCCATGTAACGTTGGGCATATTGCCCACCATGGCTCCGCCGCATTCTTCTTGTTGGCCGCCCACCACATTCGGCTTGATATTGAAGGTCTTTAGCCATAGGCCGAAGTGGGGGCGAATGCGGAGGAAAGCCTCACAGACGACGATGAACGCCGAAATGTTGAGGATGAAGTTCGGGGCCAGATCATGAAAGTCCTGCCTGTAGTAGAGCATGAGACCATGGACGAATGGATGAAGGGGAAACCCCAGTCCACGGAGGAAGTGGTGGAGGAAAACTACCCTCTCATGTGCTTGCTTCAGGGTCGCCACCTCGGTTATGGCCCCTGGCAAATTTACGATAATCCTGTCATTTTGGAATCGCTTTCCTTTTATATAGATCCATAGACTAGGTACTACTTACCTTTGTTCTCCTCGAGCTGCCTCTTGGCAAGGCCGAGCTCTTCCTTGGAACCTTTAAGGTCCTGCTTCAGTGCGGGGACCTCCGCAGTCAGTGCGGCAAAGGTCAGCAGCGAAGCCTGCATACGCATATAGACATACTTATATTAGACTCCTGCGATATTGTTTGATCCTTTGTTTGGGGTTTTTTGTGAACACCGAACAGAGCATGAGGGGCTACTGTCTATGCGGTAATATTTCTCATATATTTCAAAAACCTACCTCAAAGCCTGTTAGAAGGCTGGCACAGGCTTCAGTCAGTCCGCTCTTGACGGACTGAACCTTCTGGACCACCACACTCATAATAGTGCGGTGCTCTTCGTCAATGGAAGCACTGCGAAGCGCTCCCAGCAGATTGTCTGGTGCCTCTGGATGGGCAGAGGTCACTGATGAAGCTATGTACCTAGGGTAGGGGCATGGACCTATCCTAAGTACCCTACCCAAGGACATCCCTAGAAGAAGTCACCTTTCAATCGACTTGGAGGTATCCCACTCGACGGATTCAAGACACTCGACCACGAGGCAATCACTCGACCAAGATCCAACCACTCGACTGCCAGGAGATCTAAAGTCACCCTGCACGCAAACGGCCGGTCATTAAGTAGCTTTTATGGTCATCATAGCACTTTATTAGGGGCGTTACCAGTAACCCCTAGTCTTAATGTACTTTAAACCCTGCATTACTGAGGGCTGGAGGGGCCTGGCGAACTCTATATAAGCCACCCCCCTCCACAATATCAAGGGTTCGCACCCCTGTTATTCATACACACATAATTCAGTTGACCGCCTCCGAGCACCGAGACGTAAGGCTGTTACTTCCTCCGAGATGGGCCTGAACTCGTAATCCTTGTGTGCTTACAACTCCTCCATAGCTAAGATCTAGCCTCTCCATACATACCCCCCTACATCACTGTCAGAGTTAGAACCACGACAGTTGGCGCCCACCGTGGGGCTAGGAGTCTTAGCGCCTAGTTTGAGAAGTTGCGGTTTTTTCCGATCTCTTTGATCATGGTTTCGAGCGGAGCTTTGGTGGAGGGCCGCGAGATCCGTCTCGGCGTGCTCACGTTCATCGCCGACGACTCCGCTTGGCTTCAGGAGGCTCCACTCGATGTCGACGCGCTCCCCATCTGCGGGGCGACGCACTTTCGCGCATGCGTCCGTGGTGTCCTCCCGCGGCAGCCGTCGACCCAGTATCGGTCGGCTCTTGTGGCATCTCCCCGCCATGTTTCTCGCCGGCGCAAGCGCTCCGGTCGGTCGAGGCTTCAGAGGTGGGTGAGGCATGCGGTGGCCCGCTAGTCGGCCACCCCACAAGTCGTGGCAATCGAGCTCGACGAATCCCTCTACGGCCTGTTCGACCTGTCGACTGGCTCCGCAGAGACCGCATCCGAATGCGACAGCAGTGACCCAACTGCAGAGGTTCTGGTGATCGATGGGCCACACAGTCCTCCCGGTTTCCCCCGCGCTGACGGAGGCCTGGATGGGGGCGACCCGTCGCGTCCTCACGAGGAGTATCTCCCCGAGCCTCTCACGTCGTTGCAGCGGGAGGAGCTTCGCCGCCGGAACATGGATGCACTCCACACTCCTATCGTTGGAGAAACCCCCGAGGCCCGAGCCTTGGAGGACGCGTGCTTGGCTAACTTGGCCGAGTGCACTCGACTGGAGAATCTCCAGTGAATACTCGACGAGCGAGCGTGTCAACGGGCTCCAGAATCCAGTCGACGTCAACTCTTTCCGCCCCCGCAGGTATATCGTACTTCGATTCAGAATTTGGCGGCTGCGGCCCGTATAGTAGAGTCGATTCAGCCCTCCCAGTCAGAGGCTGGCAGAGGCTTGTTGCAAATCAGAGCGTTGCTCCGGGCAGCGGGAGACCAGAATTCCGCTGTTTCTCAGTCGCGGAACAGGATCCACAGGCGATCCGTTGCAGCGGATACAGTCCAGTCGGCTCACAGCCCAAGATCACCTCCGAGGCGTGAGGGACGTGGAGACCAGCGTGATCAGTACAGAAGGAATGAGCAGTATGATCACCGATTCGATCGTGATGATCGACGTCGAGTGCCAACCCCTCCCCCGAGGAGTGGATCATATGTGCCTCGACAGCAGGTTGACAGACGCCCTCATAGTGTTGGGCGGAGAATTCCAGTTGACCCCAAGGAACCAGGCTTTGATGCGAGATCCATTCTCGTTCAAGGTTTGGTCGACAGGAATAGAGCTCACCGAGAAGGCCACGACAGAGATGCACCTACCAGTAGCAGAGTACATGTTTCAGGGCCGGAGTGTTTCAGTCGAGCCATCAGAGCCGCTGTAATTCCTCCCAACTTCAGGTTGGCGACTGGAGTTAGTAAGTTCACCGCTGAGTCCAAGCCCGATACTTGGCTCGAAGATTACCGAGTGGCTGTCCAGATTGGCGGTGAGAATGATGAGGTAGCCATGAAGCACCTGCCTCTCATGTTAGAAGGCTCGGCCAGAGCGTGGCTGAATCAGTTAGCACCCAGCAGCATTTACACTTGGGAGGATCTCTCCCGAGTGTTTGTCACCACATTTGAAGGAACATGCAAGCGACCTACAGGCCTTACGGAATTGCAGTCTTGCGTGCAGAAACCGAATGAAACTCTGAGGGATTACATCCAGAGGTGGATCACATTCCATCACACAGTTGAAAATGTACTAGATCATCAAGCAGTTTGTGCCTTTAAAGAAGGCGTTAAGTACAGAGAATTGAATCTGAAGTTCGGTCGAACCGGAGAGATGTCTCTGAATCGGATGATGGAGATTGCCACCAAATACATTAATGGTGAAGATGAGGATCGACTCCGGAGTGGCAAGCATAAAGCAGTCGCCCAGGAAACCGAAGGAAATTCCAGTCGGAAACAGAAGCGGAAAGCCGAGCCAGCCGCTCCTGGGGAGGCCCTGGCCATAACCCAGGGAAAATTTAAGGGAAAACCCAAAGGACCTTGGAACCCCAAGAAAGTTAAAGACCAAGATGGAAATGATGTTTTGGATCTACCATGTCACATCCACACCAAGAAAGATGAAGAGGGTAAACTCATTTACCCAAAGCATACCACTCGACAGTGTCGGCTTCTGATCCAGCAGTTTCAGGGCAAGCAGTCCAAAGATAAGGAAAAGGAGTCGGACAAAGTTGAGGACAAGGAAGATAGTGACGATGGGTACCCCCAGGTCAATTCCACCCTGATGATTTTTGCTGATGTTGAGAGCAAAAGTCGACTGAAGGTTATTAACCGTGAGGTAAATATGGTTGCTCCGGCAACACCCAATTATCTGAAGTGGTCCCAGACTGCCATCACATTCGACCAGTCTGATCACCCTACGCACATTGCCACCCCTGGGAGGCAAGCTCTGGTGGTCAACCCAGTTGTCGAAGGCACTCGACTGACCAAAGTCCTGATGGATGGAGGCAGCGGTTTGAACATACTGTATGGAGAAACATTGAAAGGGATGGGCATTCCGATGTCCAGGCTCAGTACCAGTAACATGAGTTTCCATGGAGTCATTCCTGGGAAGAAAGCCGAGTCACTCGGCCAAATTGCTCTTGATGTGGTTTTTGGTGATTCCAAGAATTACCGCAAGGAAAAGTTGACATTCGAAGTTGTGGATTTCCAAAGTGCTTATCACGCTATTTTGGGCAGGCCAGCTTATGCACGCTTCATGGCTCGACCATGTTATGTGTATCTCAAATTGAAGATGCCTGGTCCCAAAGGTGTGATCACTGTTACAGGCAATCGGAAGAAGCAGAAGAGTGTTTTCAGAAAGGCTCAAAGATTGCTGACGCTCAGATGGCAGTGGTCGAGCTGCAAGAGTATCAGAAGACTGCAGATCCGAGTGAGTTGCTACGAGCTAAGAAGCCTTCTTCAGAATCAGCTTTTCAGTCATCCGGTGAAATGAAGGCAGTTCACATTCACCCGACCGATCCAAATGCTGCTCCGACTCACATCTCAACGGCGCTCGACTCCAAATAGGAAGAAGCGCTCGTCCAGTTCCTCCGTGAGAACTGGGACATCTTCGCATGGAAGCCTGCTGACATGCCTGGAGTTCCCAGGGGGCTGGCTGAGCACCGTCTACGAGTCAACCCAAAATTTAAACCTGTGAAAGAACATCTTCGACGGTCCGCTGTCCAGAAGAGGAAGGCCATTGGCGAGGAGGTGGCTTGGCTCTTAGTAGCGGAGTTCATCCGAGAAGTTTACCACTCTGAGTGGCTCGCCAATGTTGTCATGGTCCCCAAGAAGGACAAGTCACTTCGCATGTGCATTGATTTCAAGCATATCAATCGGGCCTGCCCGAAAGATCATTTTCCTCTCCCCCGCATCGACCAGATAGTCGACTCGACTGCGGGATGTGAGCATTTGTCTTTTCTAGACGCCTATTCCGGGTACCATCAGATCCGTCTGTACGGGCCCGACGAGATCAAAACAGCTTTCATCACTCCATTCGGGTGCTTCTGTTATGTCACCATGCCGTTCGGCCTCAAGAATGCCGGAGCCACGTTCATGAGGATGATTCAGAAGTGTTTGCTCACTCAAATCAGTCGGAATGTGGAGACATACATGGATGATATTGTGGTTAAGTCACGGAAGGGTTCCGACCTGCTGACCAACCTTGCTGAAACCTTTGCCAACCTCAGGAGGTATGATATCAAGCTCAATCCGTCAAAGTGCACATTCGGAGTTCCAGGTGGGAAGTTACTCAGTTTTCTCGTTTCTGAACGGGGAATCGACGTCAATCCTGAAAAAATTGGTACTATACTCTGGATGAAACGTCCTGTGCGTGTGCATGACGTCCAGAAGCTTACAGGATGCTTGGACACTTTAAGTCGATTCATCTCTCGCCTCGGTGAAAAGGCATTGCCTCTTTACCGACTGATGAAGAAGTTCGACAAGTTCGAGTGGACTCCAGAAGCTGATGCAGCATTTACAGAGCTCAAAGCTCTGCTCTCCACCCAGCCGATGCTTGCTGCCCCAATCAGCAAGGAGCCTTTGCTGCTTTACATGGCAGCCACAGGACAAGTTGTCAGTACAGTACTTACGGTCGAGCGGGAAGAAGAAGGAAAGGCCTTTAAAGTTCAGCACCCAGTATATTATGTTTCTAAAGTTTTGACTCCTTCAAAGCAAAGATATCCTCATTACCAGAAGCTGGTATATGGGATTTATATGACCACGAAGAAGGTTGCACATTACTTCTCTGATCATTCCATCACAGTCGTCAGCGACGCTCCACTATCAGAGATTTTGCACAACAGAGATGCAACTAGTCGAGTGGCCAAATGGGCGATTGAACTTCTTCCCCTAGATATCAAGTTTGAGGCAAAGAAAGCTATCAAGTCCCAAGCAATTGCAGATTTCGTCGCCGAGTGGATCGAATAGCAACTTCCGACTCAAGTTCACTCGGAGCACTGGACCATGTTCTTCGATGGATCTAAGATGCTGAATGGTTCCGGTGCTGGGGTAGTATTGGTTTTCCCCGAAGGAGATAAGCTCAGATATGTTCTCCAGATTCACTTCGATTCCTCCAATAACGAAGCAGAATATGAAGCACTTTTGTATGGGTTGCGCATGGCCATTTCACTCGGCGTCCGTCGCCTCATGGTCTATGGCGACTCAGATTTGGTGGTTAATCAGGTGATCAAGGAGTGGGACGTCAGAAGTCCATCTATGACTGGTTATTGCAATGCAGTGAGGAAGTTAGAGAAGAAATTCGAGGGGTTAGAGCTTCATCACATCCCCCGACTGAAAAATCAAGCGGCTGATGATTTGGCAAAGATAGGCTCCAAGAGAGAAGCCATCCCCAGCAATGTGTTTTTGGAACACATCCACTCGCCATCAGTCCAAGAAGATCCTTTTAAAGATGAAGCCCCGCAGCCAAAGAGTGCCATAGATCCAACTGAAGTTGAAATTCTGGCAGTGGTTGACCTAATCATGGAAGTTTTGGCAATCACCCCCGACTGGACGATACCATACATCGCGTATATCCTGAGAAAGGAATTCCCGGAGGACGAAGAAGAGGCTCGACAGATCGTCCGTCGATCCAAGGCCTTTACAGTCATAAAGGGACAGTTGTATAGAGAAAGCGTGACTGGAGTCGGTCAGAAGTGTATAACACCAGAAGAAGGTCAGATAATCCTTGATGATATCCACTCAGGGACCTGTGGTAATCATGTGTCCTCTCGGACCATTGTGGCTAAAGCATACCGAGCGGGATTTTACTGGCCAAGAGCCAATGAAATGGCAAAAGAGATAGTCGACAAGTGTGAAGGGTGCCAGTTCTACTCCAACATGTCGCACAAGCCTGCATCAGCCCTGAAGACCATTCCACTCGTCTGGCCCTTCGCTGTTTGTGGACTGGACATGGTTGGCCCATTGAGAACAGGCAGGAGCGGTTTCACACATGTGCTTGTGGCAGTCGACAAGTTTACCAAATGGATTGAAGCTAAGCCTATCAAGAATCTTGATGCTTGCACTGCTATCAGTTTCGTCAGGGAGTTAACATTCAGATATGGAGTCCCGCATAGCATCATCACCGACAATGGGTCAAAGTTTGATTCAGACAAGTTCAGAGCTTTTTGCGCCTCTCAAGGCACACAAGTCGACTACGCATCGGTCGCCCACCCCCAGTCGAATGGACAAGCAGAAAGGGCAAATGGTCTGATTCTCAAAGGACTAAAGCCTCGGCTGATGCGTGATCTCAAGCACGCAGCAGGCGCTTGGGTCGACGAGCTTCCGTCAGTTATGTGGGGATTGAGGACCACCCCGAATCAGTCGACTGGAAGAACTCCATTCTTTCTGGTTTACGGAGTGGAACCAGTCCTGCTGAGTGATCTACTTCACAATGCACCCCGAGTCGAGCTTTATACCGAAGATGAAGCAGAACAAGCCCGGCAAGACGCAGTCGACCTCCTAGAAGAAGAAAGAGAAATGGCTATGATCCGATCGACCATTTATCAGCAAGACTTGCGTCGATTCCATGCCAGAAATGTGAAGAGTCGAGCCTTCCAAGAAGGAGATTTGGTCCTCCGAATGGATCAACAGAAACCACACAAGCTCGCTCCTACTTAGGAAGGTCCCTTCATCGTCACCAGAGTCCTCCACAATGGAGCGTATCACCTTTACAATGTCGATCGCCAGATCAATGAGCCACGAGCTTGGAATGCGGAACTGCTCCGCCCCTTTTACACTTGAATTCTCACTCGAATGAGATGTTATAAGAAAAACTTATGTAGTCTATTTATCAAAGACAAGAGTGTTACAATTTTTCCTATAATTGTTGTCGCCTTTTTTTGCGTGTGAAATCCCCCAGTGGGTGGCTTAGCTACGAATCTGTTTCGCCTAAGTTTGTAAAAAAAATCCTACCGAGTGGTGAGCCAGACTCCCACTCGGAGGCTTAGCTGCGAATCCGTTTCGCCTAAGTTTGTAAAAAAAATCCTACCGAGTGGTGAGCCAGATTCCCACTCGGAGGCTTAGCCGCAGCCCAGTGCTCGCCTAAGTGTTTAAAAATCCTACCGAGTGGTGAGCCAGACTCCCACTCGGAGGCTTAGCTGCAGCCCAGTGCTCGCCTAAGTATTTAAAAATCCTACCGAGTGGTGAGCCAGACTCCCACTTGGAGGCTTAGCTGCAGCCCAGTGCTTGCCTAAGTGTTTAAAAATCCTACCGAGTGGAGAGCAAACCTCCCACTCGGAGGCTTAGCTGCAGCCCAGTACTCGCCTAAGTATTTAAAAATCCTACCGAGTGGTGAGCCAGACTCCCACTAGGAGGCTTAGCTGCAGCCCAATGCTCGTCTAAGTGTTTAAAAATCCTACCGAGTGGAGAGCAAACCTCCCACTCGGAGGCTTAGCTGCAGTCCAGTACTCGCCTAAGTTTGAAAAAATCCTACCGAGTGGAGAGCAGACCTCCCACTCGGGGGCTTAGCTGCAGTCCAGTACTCGCCTAAGTTTGAAAAAATCCTACCGAGTGGAGAGCAGACCTCCCACTCGGGGGCTTAGCTGCAGTCCAGTACTCGCCTAAGTTTGAAAAAATCCTACCGAGTGGAGAGGAGACCTCCCACTCGGGGGCTTAGCTGCAGTCCAGTACTCGCCTAAGTTTGAAAAAATCCTACCGAGTGGAGAGTATACCTCCCACTCGGGGGCTTAGCTGCAGTCCAGTACTCGCCTAAGTATTTAAAAATCCTACCGAGTGGTGAGCCAGACTCCCACTCGGAGGCTTAGCTGCAGCCCAGTGCTCGCCTAAGTGTTTAAAAATCCTACCGAGTGGAGAGCAAACCTCCCACTCGGAGGCTTAGCTGCAGTCCAGTACTCGCCTAAGTTTGAAAAAATCCTACCAAGTGGAGAGCAGACCTCCCACTCGGGGGCTTAGCTGCAGTCCAGTACTCGCCTAAGTTTGAAAAAATCCTACCGAGTGGAGAGCAGACCTCCCACTCGGGGGCTTAGCTGCAGTCCAGTACTCGCCTAAGTTTGAAAAAATCCTACCGAGTGGAGAGCAGACCTCCCACTCGGGGGCTTAGTTGCAGTCCAGTACTCGCCTAAGTTTGAAAAAATCCTACCGAGTGGAGAGCAGACCTCCCACTTGGGGGCTTAGCTGCAGTCCAGTACTCGCCTAAGTTTGAAAAAATCCTACCGAGTGGAGAGCAGACCTCCCACTCGGGGGCTTAGCTGCAGTCCAGTACTCGCCTAAGTTTTTAAAATCCTGCCGAGTGGAGAGCAGACGTTCCACTCGGGGGCTTAGCTGCAGCCCAGTGCTCGCCTAAGTACGGAACACATCCCAATCCGCAAGGACGACAAGGTGCAAATCGACTGCTACCTTCTCCTTCGGAGCTGCACCACAAATACAAAGTTATTTCGAGTGAAGAACAAGTTCCACTCGACAGATAATTCATGAAGATATTCAACGATAAATCAAGTTCAGATAAGATCCAAAGGTCCTAGACCGCAGATCAAAGTACTCGAGCCTCCAGCTCGACAGAGTTTAATGGTTACAAAATCCACTCGGCATTCCGAGGCAAATTTAAAGTGAAGCATAAAAGTTTTTATTCCTCAGGTGGAGGACTGGAAGGGGCGACGAACTCGTCCAAATCGATCCTGTTTGCAATGCGAGTGGCAGCAGCAATGAAAGTCTCCATGAAGTCTTGAAAGTTGTGCTTCCTGGTATTGGCAACTTGGATGGCAGCCAACTTTTCTTCTCGCGCCTCCTTGCAGTGGACGCGGACCAGAGACAGAGCGATGTCAGCGCCACATCTAGCAGAAGATTTCTTCCATTCCACCACTCGACCTGGGACTTCATTCAGTCGAGTCATCGGGGACTCGAGGTCATTCTGAAGCGTCGTCCTAGGCCAGAGCGACGTGTCGATCCGTGACATCGCAACCTTCAACCGAGCAAGATAGTCAACAACGCCGACAACGCAAGATTCCAGTCGGAGCACGTTCATAGCAGCCTCGTCCTTCACTGGAGAATTGATGGGGTCCAAGTCTATCTCCACTCGACTGGTCTCCTCTTCGAAGTTCTGGCAGAATTCTGTAAACACAATTCAAGGATAAGTCAGTGGCTCTACGCAGGTTTGGTAACTGCAAGTCAGTCGGGCCGGAGTAATTACCCTCGAGCATGATGAACAGCTTCTTGGCGAGTCCACCGAGATAAGCCTCCAGATCGTTCCTCTTCCCCGCCAGTTCACTTGCCTTGTCATTCAGAGCTATATTGCCATTCTTCAGACGGCTGACCTCTTGATTAGCCGCGTCGAGAGCAGTTTTCAGCCTGGAGTTTTCCTTTTCAAGAGTACCGACTGAAGCCAGTTTTTCTTCAGCAAGCTTCGTTTTGTTCAGGGCCTCCTTCTGCACTTCGGCAAGGTCTTGATCCTTCTTCTTCAGAGCCTCCTCCATTTTGTCTGTGAAACAGCAAGTGAGATCAACATTGAGGACGGCCAGAAAGAAAGGACAATCGACAAAAGCTCACCAGCCATACCTTTTGCTTCGTCCCTCGCCTTCTGCAAGTTCTCCTGAGCAAGCTTCAAGTCAAGGTTCAGCTGGATCTGTTTGTTCTCCAACTCAGTGTAGCGAGCCACGAGTTCGCAGGATTTCTGCAAAAAATCAGTCGACGGACATCCAAGATAAGTTGCTTCCAAGTAACCAAGAGACAATGATTGCGTTTCTAAGACTACAGCCGAATCAAAAACATTCGACAGTAGTCTCGGGGACTACACCCAGTGGGTGCACTCAGCGTGCCCCCACTGGTTCGACCAAAAAAATCGACTGCCCGCAGTCGACCGTGTACAGTTCCATTCGACATGGCCTGACCAGACCGAGTGAAGAAGTTCAACTAAAGCAACACAATATAAAGACTACAGTCGACTGCCAGCAGTCCACCGTAGTCTCGGGGACTACACTCGGTGGGTGCACTTAGCGTGCCCCCACTCGTCAGAAAGAGTAATAGACACACCCAGTGGGTGTATAGATATAAAGATCTTCGGAAAAGAGATTCTTCAGATAGCATACCCTAACAGAACAAGTGGTGAATCGACTGACCTGGACGTTGCTCTGAAGAGCTGAACTCGCGTCATAAGCTGCTTGGCTGGCTTCCCGAACCACCTTCACTTGCTCCATCATGATCCCCGCCTGGCGTATATCATCTTTAGCGGCACCCACTTGGTCCTCAGGGACGTGGTGTGTGGCAAAAAGCGAAGGCGGATTTGCAGTCGACGTCGAAGGCCGGACACTCGTCAGAGGTACAGCGAAGGTCACAGAAGCCCGAGTGGTATCACCACCCTCTCGGACTACGGCCTCAGGCGCCGGAGTAGTTTGTGGGGTCTTGCCAGCCGGCGCCCTCCTGTTCCTTCGTGCCCTCAGCGGCACTTCGTCGTCATCATCAGGGAGGTCAATGACATGAGGAGGAGCTACAAGAAAAATCCAATCGACCGGAATTATAAGAAATCATCAGTCGACTAAAAGCAGAGCATCAGTAATCTTACCGCGGTTGGAGGTAACAGCGTCTTCCATCTCTTGATCATCGTCCTTGGCGGAGATCTCCGAGGTGGTAGCACTGCAAATTTCGAAAGTCAGTCGGCTTATTCAATGAGTCGACCAAGAGTCCGTCACGTTCAACAAAGGAAAACAAATTCTACTATTACCCAGAAATGGTGGGGACAGTCATCTTCATCTTGGGCAGAGCCTTGGGCGCCTTAGACGGCGTCGCGCGCGGGTGCTTGGGAGCTTTTTCTGTTGGCGCTGGAGATGAGGTCCGAGGGCACTTCGACGACTGCCCAACAGGGACAGTCGCCTTACCACGTTCCCGCGCAGGGTCGTGTGTAAGCTTGGATCGCCATTTCGAGCGGGGAGGTTCAACTTCTTCCTCCTCCTCTTCACTGGAGTCGTCGTCTGAAAGCACAAGTGCTCCCTAGGTGGTTTTGATAATTGATGACAACATATCTCCTATTGGACTAATACTTCTATCTAGCATGTTTCAGATAAGTTCAACAATGGAGTGGCATGGACTAAAGGTTGTGGGAAATCCTTCAAGATGCTAAGGACAAGGGATTGGCTCAAGCTCAAAAGCTCAAGACTCTTCACTTTTACATTTTAGTGATCCAAGATCACATTGAGTCCATAGGAAAAGCCAATACTATCAAGGAGGGATGAGGTGTTGATTAATGAGCCTCTTGCTTCATGTGCTTAATGATATGCTCCAAAATCCTTAGCTACTTTCCCACTTCCACATATGACCTAAACCCCAAGCCAAACTCGGTCCTACCGATTCTTCCTATCCGGCGCCACCGAGTTTCACTTGTCATAAGCCACTTCCAAACCCTAATCAGTTCGGTCTCACCGATGGGATCTCAGTCTCACCGAGATGGGCTTGCAAACTCTCTGTTACCCATTGCAATATTCTCGGTCCCACCGAGATATGCAATCGGTCCCACCGAGTTTGCTTGACCAAATCTCAGTTTCACTTATTACCCAAATCGGTCCCACCGAGTTTGAGTAATCGGTCAAACCGAGTTTTGGATTTACCCTAACCCTAGCACATCGGTCCCACCGAGTTGATCCAGTTGGTCCCACCGAAATCACCTAACGGTCACTAGGTTTACATTTTCGGTCCGACCGAGTTTATTGATTCGGTCCCACCGAGATTGGAAAACTGTGTAATGGTTGGATTTTGTGTGGAGGCTATATATACCCCTCCACCTCTTTCTCATTTGATGAGAGCCATCAGAACACACACATCATTCCAACTCATTGTTCTGAGAGAGAAACCACCTACTCATGTGTTGTGAGACCCAAGAACATTCCATTCCTACATATGAATCTTGATCTCTAGCCTTCCCAAGATGTGCTTTCACTCAAAATCTTCTTCACCAAATCCCAATCTATGAGAGAGAGTGAGTGTTGGGGAGACTATCATTTTGAAGCACAAGAGCAAAGGAGTTCATTACCTACACACCATTTGTTACTTCTTGGAGAGTGGTGTCTCCTAGATTGGCTAGGTGTCACTTGGGAGCCTCCGACAAGATTGTGGAGTTGAACCAAGGAGTTTGTAAGGGCAAGGAGATCGCCTACTTCGTGAAGATCTACCGCTAGTGAGGCAAGTCCTTCGTGGGAGATGGCCATGGTGGGATAGACAAGGTTGCTTCTTCGTGGACCCTTTGTGGGTGGTTGCTTCTTCGTGGAGCCCTTCGTGGACTCGCGCAACCGTTGCCCTTGGGTGGAGCCCTGTGTGGACTCGCGCAACCGTTACCCTTCGTGGGTTGAAGTCTCCATCAACATGGATGTAGGATAGCACCACCTATCCGAACCACGGGAAAAACATTCGTGTCTCCAATTGCGTTTGATCTTTCCAAACCCTTCCCTTTACATTCTTGCAAGTTGCATGCTTTACATTCCGCTGCTCATATACTCTTTGCATGCTTGCTTGATATGTATTGTGTGTGTTGAAATTGTGCCTAAACTCCACTTAAACCGAAAAAGACTAAAAATTGCAACTTTAGCACTAAGTGTCTAATCACCCCCCCTCTAGACACATCTACTTCTAGATCCTACAAGTGGTATCAGAGCTTTGGTCTCCATTGCCTTGGTTTAATCACCGTTGGAGGAAGATGGATGTGTCTACTCTAGGGAGTCTTAGACATAGAGTGCCTATTCTTGATGGAAAGTATTTTCATGAGTGGAAAAATGAGATGCTTGTAATCTTCAATCAATATCATTTGAACAAGTATATTGCTAACTCTTGTGCACCCCATATTGACCCCTTGCATCCTACCCTAGATGAAGATATTGACATGATTCGCAATCTTAGAACTATTGAGCTCATCATTAGAGGTTTGCCCAAAGATTTGATTGCTAGTTTGCCTACTCAAAATTGCGCCTATACTATATGGAAATTTCTTGAGGAACGGTTTCCCAATCACTCCTTGAAAACTTTGGATGAAATTCTCCATAAATCTATTGCCTTGAGTAAGATGAACTCTAGTGATCCTAGTTTTGGTAAATGTCTTCTTGAACTTGCCAATCTTAAGCATGCTAAAGGAGATGTTGGAATCATTAATGATATCATACTCAAAGCTATAAGAATTCATAAAAGTAACCACTTTGATCAGTTATTTAATGAATTACCCTCTCTAGGAAATGATGAGTCACAAGATCATGATGAACATGAATATTATGATGATGATGATGATGATAGTGACTCCGAGCTTGATAATGCAATGAGACATTTTGGCCTTATGGCAAATCTTCGGGGATATGAATCAGGAGGAAAGGAATGGGTTCTTGATAGTGGATGCACTGATCATATGACCGGAGATGAAGAGATGTTTTGTGAGCTTGCTGAAAACAACGGCCCTCGAAAATATGTCACCTTTTGTGATAATTCAAAGGGTAAAGTGGTTGGCCTTGGTAAGGTGGCCATCTCACATGATAGTTCCATTCAAAATGTCATGCTCGTTGAATCTCTTGGCTACAACTTACTTTTAGTATCTAGACTTGCTGATTTCAGTTTGAATGTCCTATTTACTAAGGTAGATTGCCAAGTATTTCATCGAGACAATCATAAAATGGTCTTTACGGGTATGCGTAGAGGTGATCTTTACATTGTCGATTTCTCTAAAAAGGCACAACCTAAAACTTGCTTTTGTTGCTAAATCCTCAAAAGGTTGGTTGTGGCATAGACGACTAGGTCACGTTGGCATGAGAAACCTTGACAAGCTTATTAAAGGAAATCATATCCTTGGAGTTAACGATGTCATATTTGATAAGGATAGACTTTGCAGTGCTTGTCAAGCAGGTAAACAGGTTGGAGGAAGACATCCCGTGAAGAACATCATGACCACAAGGAGACCACTCGAGCTGCTTCACATGGATCTTTTTGGTCCCAATGCCTACAAGAGTCTCGGTGGAAATTCTTTTGGTCTAGTTATAGTTGATGATTTTTCAAGATTTACGTGGGTGTTCTTTCTTAATGACAAGTCGCAGGTCCAGAAGATCTTCAGAAACTTCGCTAGGAAAGCCCAAAATCAGTTTGATGTGAAGATCAAGAAGGTTCGGAGTGACAACGGAATGGAGTTCAAGAACGCAAATGTGGACACCTTTCTTGACGAAGAAGGGATTTCACACGAGTTGTCGGCTACATACACACCTCAACAAAATGGAGTTGTTGAGAGGAAGAACCGGACGCTCATCGAAATGGCAAGAACGATGCTTGATGAATACAAGACGCCAAAGCACTTTTGGGCAGAAGCGGTTGAGACAGCTTGTCATGCAACAAATCGCTTATATCTTCACAAGCTACTCGGCAAGACGGCATACGAGCTCCTCACTGGTAACAAGCCTCAAGTTGGATACTTTCGAGTATTCGGCTCAAAGTGCTACATTCTTCATAAGCATCATCGTTCAAAGTTTGCTCCTAAATCTCATGAAGGTTTTCTACTCGGTTATGGATCAAACTCTCACACTTACCATGTCTACAACAATTTCACCCGAAGAGTTGAAGAGACGGTAGATGTGAAGTTTGATGAATCTAATGGCTCGCAAGTAGAGCAATTGCCAATTGATGTAGGAGACAAAGATCCTTCAGAAGCGATTCAAGACTTGTCCATTGGCAAAATTCGTCCAACAGAGGTGAAGGAGAGTACTTCATCCGTCCAAGTGGAAGCTTCTATTTCACGACAAGGTGAACCAAGAATCGACACGGAAGCATCCACAAGTGGGACACACCAAGATGAAGAAAACGAGGAAGTACGTCAAGATGAACATCAACAACCTCCTTCTCCACCACGACAAGAGAACGACGACGTCAACAATGAAGAAGGCCAAGAAGAAGAACAAGATGAAGAAGATGTTCAACAAAGACCCAATCAAAAGCTCTCACGAGTTCGAGCAAGAATTGCCAAAGATCATCCCGTCGAGCAAATCCTCAATGATATACAAACCGGGAGAATCACTCGCTCAAAAACTCATTTAGCTAACTTTTGTGAAAACTATTCATTCATCTCTAGCATTGAACCAATGAAGGTTGAAGAAGCATTGGAAGATCCGGATTGGATAAACGCTATGCATGAAGAGCTTCATAATTTCGAGAGAAACCAAGTTTGGACATTGGTTGAGAAGCCCGACAACAACCATAACATCATTGGTACCAAATGGGTGTTTCGCAACAAGCAAGATGAAGATGGACAAGTGGTCCGCAACAAAGCACGTCTCGTCGCCCAAGGATACACACAAGTCGAAGGTATGGACTATGGTGAGACGTATGCTCCCGTTGCTAGACTTGAGTCCATTCGCATCTTACTTGCCTATGCTAATCACCATAATATCACCTTGTACCAAATGGACATTAAAAGTGCTTTTCTAAATGGAGAAATAGAGGAGGAAGTTTATGTCAAACAACCTCCCGGCTTTGTTAATCCTAAGAAACCAAATCATGTTTACAAACTTCACAAAGCTCTTTATGGTCTTAAACAAGCTCCTAGAGCATGGTATAAATGCTTGACCAAGTTCCTTACTACAAGTGGTTTGGAAATTGGTAAAATTGATTCTACTCTTTTTACTAAAAGGGTTAATGGAGAACTATTTGTATGCCAAATTTATGTTGATGACATCATATTTGGTTCAACTAACCCTCTCTTTAGTGAAAAGTTTGGAAAGATAATGTCAGAGAAGTTTGAGATGTCTATGATGAGTGAACTCAAATTCTTTCTCGGGTTGCAAATCAAGCAAACTAAGGAAGGTACATTTGTCTCTCAAACAAAGTACACCAAGGACTTATTCAAGAAGTTCAATATTCAAGAATGCAAAGGTATGTCTACACCCATGCCTACTAGTGGACATAATGATTTGACCAAAGATGGTGAACCTGTTGATCAAAAGGTTTATCGCTCTATGATTGGTTCATTGTTATACCTATGTGCTTCACGTCCCGATATTATGCTAAGTGTGTGCATGTGTGCTCGATATCAAGCTGCTCCTAAAGATTGTCATCTTAAGGCTGTGAAAAGAATAGTGAGATATTTAATCCATACACCAAATTTTGGCATTTGGTATCCTAAGAGGTCTTCTTTTGATCTTGTTGGCTATTCCGACTCAGATTATGCCGGAGACAAGGTTGATAGAAAGTCCACTTCGGGTACTTGTCAATTTCTTGGTAGATCTCTTGTGTCTTGGTCTTCCAAGAAACAAAACTCGGTATCCTTATCCACCGCCGAAGCGGAATACATTGCCGCTGGTTCATGTTGCGCTCAATTACTTTGGATGACCCAAACTCTTAAAGATTATGGGATTTATGTGAAACATGTTCCACTGCTTTGTGACAATGAAAGTGCTATCAAAATTGGTCATAATCCTGTACAACATTCTCGAACTAAGCATATTGAAGTTCGTCATCATTTCATTCGAGATCATGTTGCTAAGGGTAACATCAATCTTAAGCATGTTCGAACCGATAAGCAATTAGCGGATATATTCACTAAACCGCTTGATGAGAAAGTGTTTTGCAGGTTGAGAGGAGAATTGAACATCATTGATGCCTCGAACTTGGAGTAAAAACTCCATTGGATACATGCAAGACGTGAGCTTATAACTAATCCATGATGTATCTCTTATGATAACTATCTTATGTCTTGGATATATTTGCACCTTGCATGTTGTCTAACCCATGTAAGTGCTTGGTTGAATCTAATTCCATGAGATTGCGACTCACTCACATCTTGAGCAATCTCTACAAGACCAAGACTCTACACAATAGTGGTTGAAGACAAGGAAGCACAAAACCATTCAAACATATCCTTTGACAAAGTCTATGTTAAGCTTCATGATTGTCATTTTTGGATACACAAGTGCTCTTCCTTGCAAGAACTAACCCATGTAGGTAGATGAACTCAAACTCCAAGTGGTGCTCCCAACTCTTGATGAACTACATCAACCCTGAGCACTCACACAAGTTCAACTACATGAGCTAGAACCACGTCACCACCCAAGGTATGTCATTCCATCTTAGAGAAGCTTTACTCCAAGACATGAGTCAAAGCAACTCAACAAGATGTGAATACATCAAGATGCTTAAATGAAAAATGGTAACCCCATTTTGAGCTTAAACGATGAGTATGACCTATGATCAAGTGTCCTCACTTGACTCCTAAGTCAATATACTCTAACATAGGTGACTATGTCACCGCCCAATTCTAGATGAAGTTCTCTTGTGTCCTTTTCTGAGTTATTGCATTTGTTCTTTGCATATTTGTTTCCTTCTCTCTCAAACAACAAAAAAACTTCATCTAGAAACCTTCACTCTTTTCCTTTTTGTTTTTGTTCTGCATATTTCTGCATCAAATTCCTTGCAAATCCTTCAGCTAATTCATTGCAAATCTTTGTGAGATCTTCTTGACTAGTGAGCTGAGGTGACAAGTGTTTTTCTCTGTGTAAACTCGGTTTCACCGACTTGCAAATTTTGGTCCAACCGAATCTTTTCGGTACCACCGAAATATGCCACTCGGTGCCACCGACTTTGCAATCAGAAAACCAATTTGCCACTTGTTCTACATTTCTTCTGATCCAGCTCCACTCAATGAATCTTGTCCTCCACAAGCATCACAATTTTATCCTCTGCCTTGTGCTGAATCTCAAGGACCAAACCTATTCGACGGATTCCAGGAAAACCCTTCTTGGAAATTGATGTCAAAGGGGGAGAGAGAGATCACATCAAAGCTTGTAGGAGAGAGAGAGATCACATCAAGGGAGAGAAACAGTCTCAAGGACCAAACCTACAAGAGAGAAAGTATTAAGGGGGAGAGAAAGTCTCAAGGATCCCAGATGTTGTTAAGGGGGAGAGAGAGATCTCCAGGGAGAGAAAAATACTCAAGGATCCCAGATGCTTGATGCTCAAGAGGAGAGATGCCACATGTCTTTTTTGGGGGAAAGACATGTTCATATGAACTCATTTGAATTAAGTTCTATTCAGCTCTGATTTTCTGTTTCCTATCTTCTCCCAATATCCCATGTAAGATTCAGGGGGAGCAAGACACCTAAGGGAAAAGAAATCAGCCAAATTCATTGCATATCTTTATTCTTGGGGACATGTTGAATCCAATGTGGTACCTTGTACTCACTCTCTACATGTCATCCCAGTCTTGGCATTCTTGTGGTTTCTTTTGTTTGCTCTGGCTAGTGGACATACCTGTGTTATCTAACTTTGTTTGTGCAGGTTCGTTCCATCCTAAGCCAACTCGAGACCACAAGGTAAGTATATGCATCAAAATCATGAGTATGAGGAGTTCTTGCTTATGTACATACTGTTTGCAAGAAGGACTCATGAGCATGAAGGTATTTTCCTTGAAAATCTTTTGCTCTGATGCATATGGCCAAGATACATGTAACACATTGCCTACTCTGTCATGATTATGCTCTCACATGCCTCTATATTTCATATTTACATGAGTGCATACATGTAGGGGGAGCCTATGTTTGCTACATGTTCTTCCAAAGCTTTACTTGCTGTTCTTTATATCTTTATCTAAAGCTTTGATGTATGTTGCCATCAATTACCAAAAAGGGGGAGATTGAAAGCACAAGTGCTCCCTAGGTGGTTTTGATAATTGATGACAACATATCTCCTGTTGGACTAATACTTCTATCTAGCATGTTTCAGATAAGTTCAACAATGGAGTGGCATGGACTAAAGGTTGTGGGAACTCCTTCAAGATGCTAAGGACAAGGGATTGGCTCAAGCTCAAAAGCTCAAGACTCTTCACTTTTACATTTTAGTGATCCAAGATCACATTGAGTCCATAGGAAAAGCCAATACTATCAAGGAGGGATGAGGTGTTGATTAATGAGCCTCTTGCTTCATGTGCTTAATGATATGCTCCAAAATCCTCAGCTACTTTCCCACTTCCACATATGACCTAAACCCCAAGCCAAACTCGGTCCTACCGATTCTTCCTATCCGGCGCCACCGAATTTCACTTGTCATAAGCCACTGCCAAACCCTAATCAGTTCGGTCTCACCGATGGGATCTCGGTCTCACCGAGATGGGCTTGCAAACTCTCTGTTACCCATTGCAATATTCTCGGTCCCACCGAGATATGCAATCGGTCCCACCGAGTTTGCTTGACCAAATCTCAGTTTCACTTATTACCCAAATCGGTCCCATCGAGTTTGAGTAATCGGTCAAACCGAGTTTTGGATTTACCCTAACCCTAGCACATCGGTCCCACCGAGTTGATCCAGTCGGTCCCACCGAAATCACTAACGGTCACTAGGTTTACATTTTCGGTCCGACCGAGTTTATTAATTCGGTCCCACCGAGATTGGAAAACTGTGTAACGGTTGGATTTTGTGTGGAGGCTATATATACCCCTCCACCTCTTTCTCATTTGGAGAGAGAGCCATTAGAACACACACACCATTCCAACTCATATGTTCTGAGAGAGAACCACCTACTCATGTGTTGAGACCAAGACATTCCATTCCTACCATATGAATCTTGATCTCTAGCCTTCCCAAGTTGCTTTCCACTCAAAATCTTCTTTCCACCAAATCCAAATCCTATGGGAGAGAGTTGAGTGTTGGGGAGACTATCATTTGAAGCACAAGAGCAAAGAGTTCATTACCTACACACCATTTGTTACTTCTTGGAGAGTGGTGTCTCCTAGATTGGCTAGGTGTCACTTGGGAGCCTCCGACAAGATTGTGGAGTTGAACCAAGGAGTTTGTAAGGGCAATGAGATCGCCTACTTCGTGAAGATCTACCGCTAGTGAGGCAAGTCCTTCGTGGGCGATGGCCATGGTGGGATAGACAAGGTTGCTTCTTCGTGGACCCTTTGTGGGTGGTTGCTTCTTCATGGACCCTTCGTGGACTCGCGCGATCGTTGCCCTTGGGTGGAGCCCTGTGTGGACTCGCGCAACCGTTACCCTTCGTGGGTTGAAGTCTCCATCAACATGGATGTAGGATAGCACCACCTATCCGAACCACGGGAAAAACATCCGTGTCTCCAATTGCGTTTGATCTTTCCAAACCCTTCCCTTTACATTCTTGCAAGTTGCATGCTTTACATTCCGCTGCTCATATACTCTTTGCATGCTTGCTTGATATGTATTGTGTGTGTTGAAATTGTGCCTAAACTCCACTTAAACCGAAAAAGACTAAAAATTGCAACTTTAGCACTAAGTGTCTAATCACCCCCCCTCTAGACACATCTACTTCTAGATCCTACATCGTCGTCATCCCCCTCTCCTTCGTCGTTAGATTCCCACTCTTCTCTCTCGTCTCCACTTTCGCCTCCGCTCGCCTCTCCTTCCTCGGCCTGCTCCTGTGCGCCATTGGGTGTCGAGTACATCTCAGTAATGGCCTAGAGGACAGCAAACAAGACAAAAGTCAATCGACTGATCCAAAGAGAACAAATAAAGAAAGCAAGATCACAGTCGGAAACGCAAGGTCAGACCTTGTCCACTTCGTATGTTTGGTCGAGTGGAGGAATCCTCCTGGCTCCTAGGGGGTTGTCCTTGTTCCCTGTGATACTCAACAGCCACCCTTCCAACATCTCGTCAGTGACCTCCTCTGGGTGAATCCGAGTGGTGTCTTCGAGACCCGAGTACAGCCACATCGGGTGGTCACGAGCCTGAAGCGGTTGGATGCGCCTCCGAAGGAAGACTTCCAACAAGTCCATGCCAGTCACACCCTCGCGGACAAGCTGAACCACTCGACCGACCAGCACCTTGACTTGCGCCTTTTCCTCTGGCGTCACTTTCAGAGAGGCAGGTTTTGCGCTCGATTCAGAGAAAAAGGGGGAAGCCCAGTCGACTGTCCTGGGGTCACCTGGTCTTTACAGTAAAACCAAGTCGTCTGCCACCCGCGGACTGACTCGGGAAAAGTGATAGACGGAAAGGAACTTTTTCCCCTCATCTGGATCGCCAGGCCCCCGCACAGCTGGATCACCTGCGTCCGTTCGTCACTCGACTTGGCCTTCTTGACCGACTGAGAGCGGCAAGTGAAGATGTGCTTGAAGAGTCCCCAGTGGGGGCGGCAACCCAAGAAGTTTCCACACAAGGAAACGAAAGCAGCAATACACAATAGAATTGGGAGTAAAGTGATGGAGCTGCGCTCTGAAGAAGTTCAAGAAGCTCCGGAAAAAAGGATGAGGAGGCAGAGAGAATCCGCGATCGATATGGGTGGTGAGGAGAACGCACTCACCATCAAGAGGCTGGGGTTCGACTTCTTTCCTCGGGAGATGCGTAGATTCATGAGGAATGAATCCCCCCTCGACCAGATCATCGAGATCATCCTGCCGAATCACCGACGGCATCCAGTCTCCCTGGATCCAATCCTTGGACAGAGCAGTCCTCGAGGAAGATCCGCCCTGAGCGGACTTCTTCCCCTTCCCCTGCACCGCCGCCTTCTTCGCACGCTCCAGAGCCGACGTCTTCTCCTTCACCATCGTCGCCGGCGAAGCTCGAACAAACCTACGGCACCAAGGTGAGAGCGGAGGTGGCGGAGGATCTTGTGAAGGAAGGGGGAAAAGTGAAGGCGCACTGTTCGGGGGTCCCGAGCCGGCAGCTTATAAGAGGTCGCTTCCGAGTGGCTGACTGGTAGGCCCAGGCAATCCCGTCAAATCCCGCAACAGGCGCACGCGCGGTACGTGGTGAAAAAGGTGGCACGGGGATCGAGGAGCTTCCATCCTATCCCATCCGATTACTGCGGCCACCCCCGTCCCGCGCGCTTCCCGAAATTCAAATCCCGCAAAATCCGCGGGCCACAGAACAACTCATCAAACAGAAGATCCCTTTCACACCGTCACTCGGAACATCACAAGTAAAGAAATTCACTCAACAAGAGGCCAAGAATGGATCAAGGCGACTGAAAGAAGTTGACGACGTCATCCGTGACAATTGATCCAAAACAAGACGTTCATATAACATGAAGAACCAGTCGGAAAGATCCCCAACTCCTTCCCCACTCGAACCTCGACCCATTCGGGGGCTAATGATGAAGGTATGTACCTAGGGTAGGGGCATGGACCTGTCCTAAGTACCCTACCCAAGGACATCCCTAGAAGAAGTCACCTTTCAATCGTCTTGGAGGTATCCCACTCGACGGATTCAAGACACTCAACCACGAAGCAATCACTCGACCAAGATCCAACCACTCGACTGCCAGGAGATCTAAAGTCACCCTGCACGCAAACGGTCGGTCATTAAGTAGCTTTTATGGTCATCATAGCACTTTATTAGGGGCGTTACCAGTAACCCCCAGTCTTAATGTACTTTAAACCCTGCATTACTGAGGGCTGGAGGGGCCTGGCGAACTCTATATAAGCCATCCCCCTCCTCAGTATCAAGGGTTCGCACCCCTGTTATTCATACACACATAATTCAGTCGACCGCCTCCGGGCACCGAGACGTAGGGCTGTTACTTCCTCCGAGAAGGGCCTGAACTCGTAATCCTCGTGTGCTTACAGCTCCTCCATAGCTAAGATCTAGCCTCTCCATACATACCCCCCTACATCACGGTCAGAGTTAGAACCATGACAGTCACCGGCACAGGCGTCTTGCCCCTCTTGGAAGGAGTCCGCCTACCCGAGTCCGGAACCACTGGAGGTTCCGGCGCGGTGTTCGGCTGAGGGCCGAACTCGGAGCCCTCGGGGGCTTTGCTCCCCCTGCTCCCGGAGTCCGGAAGGTCGCTTTGAGGCGCCTCCGGGACTGTCTGCCCTCGACCCAGTGCCTCTTGAGACAACACCTCGGCGTTGTCCGTAGGGCAAGGGGAGGTGGCGGTCGGAAGTGGATCATTATCCATATCCGATGAGCCGAGGGAGCCGTCCGACGAGGATACGTCGATACGGGTTCGGGGCGGTCTACACAATCATAATTCGGCGTTAGGAGAAGTAGTGCGACAAAGGAATGCTATGAGTTACTCTGGTATCCAAATACTTACAACTTCGCCAGGGGCTTGGCCCTGAGCAGCCACTCGTCTTCGCCTTCGGCGGCGGTGGTGGAGTAGTCCGGAAGGAGAGTCCTTCCCTTCTTGGACCCTTCGGCCCCCCCAGTAGGGGTGGCCTTCCTTTTCTTGTCTCCCCCGATTGGAGGGGGAACATCTTCATCTTCCTCCTCGTCTTCGGGGGATGAGTGCGTCGCGGAGTTATCGTACGATGAGTCCGATAACACTTGGCGCCGGGAGCTCTTTCGGGTTCCCTTGGCCTTCTTGGTCTTCTCCGGCACCTTGTAAGGAGCCAGAGTCAGCATCTCTGTCAGGAGAGCGTCTGCAGTGTCTTCGGGCAGAGGGGCCGGATAGTTGATCTGCCCCGACGTCTCCACCCAGTCCTGTTAAAGGCATGAAGATAAGACCCCGCACATGGTTAAGCTAGGGGAAATAAATATCCGGTACTACCGGATGTATAGAACTCACCGAATGCGCTCGGCGCGTCGCGCTTAGCCCGCGGTCCTCGGTGAGAGAGGGAGGGACCTCGGCGCCCTTGAACAGCACCTTCTAGACATCCTTGTGCGTCGTGTCGAAGAGCTCGCTCAGAGTCTGGTGCTGGGCCGGGTCTAACTCCCACAAGTTGAAGTCCCGTTGTTGGCATGGGAGGATCCGGCGGATGAGCATGACCTGGACTATGTGGACAAGCTTGAGCTTCTTGCTTGTCATGTTCAGGATACATTTCTGGAGTTTGTCCAGCTCCACCGATGAACCCCACGACAAGCCCTTCTCTTTCCAGGAAGTGAGCCGTGTAGGGAATCCGGATCGAAACTTGGGGGCAGCCACCCATTTGGTGTCGCGCGGCTCGGTGATGTAGAACCACGCCGATTGCCACCCCTTTATGGTCTCCACGAAGGAGCCTTCAAGCCATATAACGTTGGGCATGGTGCCCACCATGGCTCTGCCGCATTCTTCTTGTTGGCCGCCCACCACATTCGGCTTGATATTGAAGGTCTTTAGCCATAGGACGAAGTGGGGGAGGATGCGGAGGAAAGCCTCACAGACGATGATGAACGCCGAAATGTTGAGGATGAAGTTCGGGGTCAGATCATGAAAGTCCAGCCTGTAGTAGAGCATGAGACCACGGACGAATGGATGAAGGGGAAACCCCAGTCCACGGAGGAAGTGGTGGAGGAAAACTACCCTCTCATGAGGTTCCGAGGTAGGAACAATCTGCCCCGCAGCGGGCAGCCGATGCACGATATTCGCGGCTAAGTATCCAGCTCCGCGCAGCTTTTTGATGTGTTCCTCCGTAACGGAGGAAGCCATCCACTTCCCTCCCGCTCCGGACATGTTTGGAGGAGGTTGAGGAGAAAGATGCGGACTTGGGCGTTGGGGCTTGAGTGTGCAAGAATGGATGAGCAAGGAGGAAGAAGGCGTGGGTAGAGAAAGGTTAAACCTTATCCCTTTATAAGGGCGGCCAAAACTGTGCGCCCCCACTAGCCAGGTAAAACTCGCTTATCCCCCAAGCACCGTAATCGATGGCGCGGTTGGGTTACCCACGCCCGTATTGATGAGAATCCCGTGATAAGGGGAACACGATCTCTGCTTTGACAAGACGTGTCAAGAAACTGCCTCGCGTTATGTGCGGGGCTAGTTAAAGGAAACGGTTCGAATAATCACCGGGCCATGATAAAACGTCACGTTGACAAAACGAGTCAGCAGATTAGATTTGTGGAAATATTATTCTCTCTACGGTGGTATGTGGAACTTATTTTGCAGGGTCGGACACTATCCTTGTATTCAGATTCTTCCGGGGTGTATTCGGTGGAGGAACCCACCTTGCAATGCCGAAGACAACACTGTGCGCCGGACTCATCGTCCTTGAAGCCTGGTTCAGGGGCTACTGAGGGAGTCCGGGATTAGGGGTCTCCGGACTGCCGGACTATATCCTTTGGTCAGACTATTGGACTATGAAGATACAAGATTGAAGACTTCGTCTCGTGTTCGGATGGGACTCTACTTGGTGTGAAAGGTAAGCTAGGCAGTACGGATATGTATATCTCCTCCTTTGTAACCGACCTTGTGTAACCCTAGCCCCCTCCGGCATCTATATAAACCGGAGGGTTTTAGTCTGTAGGACAAGATACAATCATACCATAGGCTAGCTTCTAGGGTTTAGCCTCTCCGATCTCGTGGTAGATCAACTCTTGTAATACTCATATCATCAAGAATAAATCAAGCAGGACATTGGGTTTTACCTCCATCAAGAGGGCCCGAACCTGGGTAAAACATCGTGTCCCCTGCCTCCTGTTACCATCCGCGTAGACGCACAGTTCGGGACCCCCTACCCGAGATCCGCCGGTTTTGACACCGACAGACATCCTCCTGGGTTAGATCTGGATATGCATCACCAAATAATAATGAGCACTTGTCAAGATTGAGACTCTGTCCTGTAGCAGAACCATACACATCTGTGATGGCCTGGCTTATTAGGGATGATAGACTACTCATATCAATAAGGAATTCCTTCTTTTCTGATAGCCCATTCAGACAGAACTCCAAAGTTAAGCGTGCTCAGCTTGGAGTAGTGTCAGGATGGGTGACCGACCGGTAAGTTGCTCCCGGGTGCGCATGAGTGAGGACAAAGTGTGCAGAAAAGACTAGTATTGATCTGTGGGGCCAGTCTAGATCCCGCCAGGAGTAACGACCACCGACGGGTGTGTCTGGGGCGTTACAAGTTGGTATCAGAGCCGACCCTCGCGGTTACACGGATATTTGCGGACAGGTGCGCGGTCAAGTTGTTCATGACATTTGTGACCCGTCGTGGCACACGGCATGATACATGTACCACACTGGATGCACAGACGTATGTGCCAAGAGGGAACGTTCCTGTAGCCCGACGAGGATGTCGGTTCCTCTGAGCGGGGGTGTATGTGATGGCCTGACTTATTAGGGATGATAGACTACTCATATCAATAAGGAATTCCTTCTTTTCTAGGAGCCCATTCGTACAGAACTCCAAAGTTAACCGTGCTCAGCTTGGAGTAGTGTCAGGATGAGTGACCGACCGGGAAGTTTCTCCCGGGTGCGCACGAGTGAGGATAAAGTGTGCAGAAAAGACTAATATTGATCTGTGGGGCCAGTCTAGATCCCGCCAGGAGTAACGACCACCGGCGGGTGTGTCCGGGGTGTTACAACATCCAATATTGCTTTCACCCTTTCTGCCTGAATTTTAGATGCTTCAAAAAACAGAATTGTATCATCAGCGAATAGTAAGTGTGATATGCCTGGCGCACTTCTACACACTTTGACCGGGAAGTTGCTCCCGGGTGTGCACGAGTGAGGACAAAGTGCGCAGAAAAGACTAGTATTGATTTGTGGGGCCAGTCTAGATCCCGCCAGGAGTAACGACCACCGGCGGGTGTGTCCGGGGCGTTACAACATCCAATATTGCTTTCACCCTTTCTGCCTGAATTTTAGATGCTTCAAAAAATAGAATTGTATCATCAGCGAATAGTAAGTGTGATATGCCCGGCGCAGTTCTACACACTTTGACAGGAGTAATATCTCCCAACTCCACACTTTTCCTCAACAATGCTGAAAGTCCATCTGCCACAAACAAAAATAACAATGGCGATAAGGGGTCTCCTTGCCAAAGCCCACGCGACGGCGCAAACGAATCCAAGAGAGTTCCATTAAAATTCACTGAGTATCTCACCGACATGACACATGCCATAATCCAGTCAACCCATCGCTGAGAGAAACCCATCTTTTGCATCACTTGCCTCAAAAAGACCCAATCAACCCTATCATAAGCCTTGGACAGATCCAAGTTATATGCACAAAAACTCTTCGTTGGATCCTTCTCTTGCTTGATGTGGTGGATGCACTCAAAGGCCACAAGTGCATTGTCCGTAATCATTCTTCCCGGAATAAAGGCACTCTATTCCGGAGAGATGAGATCATCCAACATAGGCCTCAACCTGTTAACCAAACACTTCGAAATAACCTTGTATATAACATTACAAAGACTAATAGGTCTGTAATCCGAAAGTTTGGTAGGGTTTCAGATTTTAGGAATGAGCACAATGGATGTAGAATTTACCCCCTCCAGCATAACTCCTGTGTGGAAAAAATCTTTCACTGCCGCCAAAACCCCCTCCTTTAGCGTGCCCCAGCTGCGTTGGAAGAACCTTGCCGGAAGGCCATCCGGGCTTGGTGCTTTGAGCGGGCCTATTTGAAATAGTGCATCCAAAATTTCCTTATCAGAGAAGGTCTTGCATAGATTGGTGTTATCTTCGGCCGACAACCTAGAGTCCAGTAGGTCCAGAAACGGTGAAGCATCCAGGGATGTATCAACCGAGAAAATGTTATGAAAGTACTCATTAGCTAACAGCCCCATGGTTGCAAAAACAAAGTGCACAATCCCAATACTATCCGTAAGCTCTCTAATTTTGTTTTTCCTCGCTCTGCAAACGGCTTTGCTTTGAAAGTATTTGGTATTCCGGTCACCCTCTTTCAGCCAAGTGATTCTAGATCTCTGAAGCCAAAGCATCTCATCTTATGTTGTCAACACTATACAACTTTTTACCCGCGAAAAAAAAACACTATACAACTTTTCAATCATTTTGACAATGTAAAATATGCCCCTCGCAAAATATAATATTTGATATGTCATGTTAATTTCAAGACTTTAAGTTATGAAAAAATGCACTGCTGGAAGGATTAATTTAAATTAGTTTTTGAGTAACTGATTTATTTAATCAATTTGATTTTATTTGAGTAACCGATTTATTCAATTTTTAGCTATGGAAATTTTGAAGTCATGTTTACTATGTAAATTGAGAGACGATTTTCTTAGGCATTGCATGATGATCTAAATGAGAAGTCATTACCAGCGGCCTGGGCGGGGGGGGGGGGGGGGGGGGGGGGGGGGGGGGGGGGCTCTTGCGTTGAGAAGGCGTTACCAACGCATCAACCATTTGTTCTGGTGATGATAGTAGTTGTTTGATGGTTCGGGGACTTTGATGTAATTTTTGTTATTTTTAGAATGCTTTGTATTTTTATTAATTATTTAGCATACCTATGTCTTTTAGTAAATGTTAAGCTCTAGTTTCTTTCTATATTATTTATTTTTGATGTTCAGAGAAACAAATTCAAACAGATACAAATTATTACATTATTGAAATAGTTATTAGGCTGGATATTTTCTTCACTAACTTAGCTTGGCCCCGTACAAAATCCGGGCTGCACATCTATATCTATATCTATACATAATAATAAAGAAACTATTGCTTCTTGTGGTACGTCACAAAAATTGTCTCCAAAGTTGCAAAATATTACCGACCAATGCCACCTTAAGTGATAAAAAATGTTTCACATAGGGGAATCCTCCGACTGGGCTGGCGCATACAGTAGGGATCTTCTATACTACGCTCTACGCGGTGGGAAAAGACGCAGCATGCCCATTTGACCCAGCCCATGTCCTGATGGCCTGTTTTTAAAAATTTCGTTTTTATTTTTTTCTTTTCATTTTCATTTTTCTACTTTAAATAAGTTGGGACTTCAATTTTTTCAAAAATTCAAGAAAATGAGAATTCTAAAGTAAAATATTTAATAAATCATAAAATGTTTGTGGATTCAAAAAATGTATGTGATTCATAATAAAATGTTTGTTCATTAAGAAATGTTCTAAATTTTGAAAACCAATGTTCGGGACATAAAACAATGTTCATGATTTTTTTAAAGTTCATGTATTAAAAATGTTAATGAAATTAACAAAAAATTTCAATTCAAAATAATACATGAATGGAAAATATTTTAAAATTCAAAAATTGTTGCTGACTTAAAAAGTAGTTTATTCATTCATGAAATGTTCGCTGATTCAAAAGATGATCCTGCATTTCAAATATGTTTGTTAGATCGCATGAATTTTAAAAATTATTTCACCAATATCCAAAACAATGTTTGTCCATTCTAAAAATGTTCTCCGATTCAAGAAAATTGTTTACAAATGTTAACAAATTTTTTTATTTTTTTGCAAATAGTTAAATTTTTCATGAATTCAAAAAACGTTCTTGATTTTAGGAAATGTTCAAAAATATTAAAAGTGTTCATGAATTTGAGAAATGTTCACGAGTTTAAAAAAATGTTCATGATTTCACGAAATTGAGAGTGATAGTGTGTCTCGATAATGCAGGAAGATGTGATCATAGTCATTGAAGATTATGACTTTTTTTTCTACCGTTGCAATGCACAAGCCCTTTCACTATGTCTACTACTTAAAAAAAAACCTAAGGTTCCCATTTCAGATTTCTTTCCGTCACCCATTCGTTCAACCTTGCATGTATATATGATAATCAATCATCTTAATTTACTTACCTTCTAAATCAATTCCACTTCAATTTACTTACCGAATTTATAATAAAAATATAAAGTAATTCACGATCAATGAACATTTATTTACACAATCACATTAATATTGACAGGTAAATTATAAGTTTTTTTGAGGTAAAGGTAAATTATAAGTTAACGTACTATAACATATTATTTCACGTTGCAATGCATGGGCATTGTTTTATAGTAGAGATAAACATGTGATTCCGTTCGTACGGGCGGTGCAATCTTTGAATCCATTTCCTTCCTCACAAATTGTAATATCTTCCGTATACTAGTTTTCCGTGGGAGGCAAGTTGCCTTTCCCTCGAAAAGCAATGAAAATATACATGGATAGTTCCGTGGGAGACACGGAGACGCATATGCTCGAAATCGTGCCACTGGATCACTTTACAAGACTCATTCGTCATTTAGATATTTAATTTAACTCGTCAACAACACGTTTGGGCTTGCCACTGAATCAATTTATAAGACCCATTCATTCGTGTCGAACGAGAGGATCTATTCCCCTCGAGCGAGTTCGTCGTCGATGGCGACCAAGAGAGCGCGTCGCGGCCGCCGCCGGCGCGGCAACGGCAAGCCCAAGAGAGCGCCGAGGCGCGAGCCGCTCCCGCCAGGGCCAACGGGGTTGCATCACATCCCCGACCACCTCCTCGAGCTCGTCCTCCTGCACGTAGGCTCCTCCCTCGCCCTCCTCCGCGCCGCCTTCACCTGCAAGCGCTGGCGCCGCATCGTCTCGGCCGCCGCCTTCCTCGCCCGGTTCCGCTCCCTCCACGCGGCCCATATGCCAGGCCACTACCACGTCGTCGACCCCAGCTTCAAGGAGCCGCCGCCCGACGGGAGCAGCAACCATGTCTACGTGCCGGACCCCTCGACGGCCGACGCCATCGACAGACGCCGCCTCGCCCTCGACTTCCTCCCGGAAGGCGACCGCTCGTTGCCCTGGGAGCTCGGCGACAGCCGCGGGGGCCTCCTGCTGCTCTACCGGAGGAATATCGTCTGGCACCGGATGGCCTACAGAACGTGGTACTCGGAGCTCCACTTCTCCGACATGGTCGTCTGCGACCCGCTCACGCGGACGTACCAGACGATCCTCTGCTCGGACGAGGCTGGCTCCCGCCTGTTCCTCGGCGTGTTCCTGCTCGACGGCGTCGCCGTGGACGAGTCTGGTGGCGGCTTCATCGCCATGTCGAATTTTCGGGTGCTCGCCGTGGGCTACGAAAGCCATGATTTCGAGGATGGCCGCGGCACTCCCCGTGCCTCCGTGTTCTCCTCCGGCAGCGAGGGCGGCTGGCAGAGCGCGGCCGAGAACGTCGTCTCCATTCCAGAGTATGCCTCGATGAGCTTCGCAGGGCGCGCGCGTTCTTCACTCTACTGGCGGATGGAGCGTGAGGTCGTCGTGCTGGCTCTCGACGAGACCACCCTCGAGTTCTCGCTCGTCGAGTTCCCGTGTACCGTCGTGGGCATGCCGGATGAATCTTCAGCCTTCCGGGTCATCGGCGGCCACGACGGCGCGCTGCGCGTTGTCCGCGTGATGGTCAACAATGACCTCACGGTCTTTGCGCAGTTCCGGGGCAGCGGCGAGTGGGTGGCCGAGAAGCTCGTAAGGCTGCCGGAGGCGACCTGCGGGCAGCCGGGGCGCGAGGAGACGTACTTCCAGCGACCAGCCAAGATCGTCTCGGCTAGTACGAGGTACATCCTCGTGACACCGCAGGAGGAGACATGGATTGTCTCCGTCGACCTCGAGACGCTGGAGGTGGAGCGGGCGCATGAGAGGAACAGGTACGCCGGTGCGGCGTACCCGTTCGAGCTGCCATGGCCACCGGCCTTGCAGGCTTGCCGTGCGGCCGATCGCCGGTGCAGCAGGAGGGTATATGTGCCGCCGACGTTCGCCTACGAATTACTTGACGGTATTAGTAACGCGCCAACGTGCACGGGCACGTCATAGCGCGCCATACCGCCGTTTGTTCGTCGCACACCAACGTACTACATGTAGCGTGTTGATGATTACGCCCGGGGTGACGTGTGTACCGAACTACCGAAGCGGCGCAGAGCGTGCTTCGCGTGGATGTCCGTCGCGCTGTAGCACATTCTACTAGCGGTGCGGAGACCTCACAGAACTCGTGGCTGACCTGAGTTTTTTTTTTGTTTTTTGTTTACGGATAAGAGTTGAGTTATTATAACAGTTTTGCTAAAGCACATCTAGATGTGCCATAAGTATTGCACATCTAAGTCATATGTCATCGATCTTACATTGAGATTCGTGTGAATATTTTTTTTCTTTTTTTTTCTTTTTCTCTTTATACTTGATTCACTCACTTAGATGTGCAATAACTAGAGCACATCTAGATGTGCCCTAGACACACCTTATTATAACTAACGGGTTTGCTAATTCTCATCTAAATGAGACACCTACAAACAACGAAGTTATCGAGTCCAACCTAGGGGCTAACCCAAGCCGCTGGGGTGTGTTCCCCTCACTCCCTTCCTTCCCCTCGTCGCTGCCTGTCCGCGCCGCCGAGCAAAGCCTAGTGGGTGTCGGCGGCAGTGGGGCCCATTCTCCTCCCCGCTTGTGGGGGCTCGGCCCGGGCGGGCATTCCCGAGCGGTTGTGCTCGGCGGTAGAGCTGCAAAGCAGCGGGCCGAGTGTGGAGGGCTGGACGAGGCGTGGTTCTAGCGAGGGTGTGCGTCGCCAGGCACTGATCAGGTCCTTCTGGATCTGGTCGCTGGCGACTGGTGCGGCGCGGCGGCGACTGCGAGGCTCGCTTGCTGGACGGGATGCTCTGCGGCAGCGAGGTGGTGGCCCTCGCAGTGGCGTGGGGGCTTGGTGGCGGTGGCTGCAGGTATCATTGCGGAGCGGGTTGGTGTCGGCGACGACTGGTTGCGTCCCCCGTCTGCTCGTCTGCGGGCAACTCGTGATGGTGCTTCGAGGGCCCCACTTAGGTAGGTGTCTGCGGTCGGCCATCGCTCATTGTCGTTGGACGGGCGACTGGGTGTGGACGCGTGCGGATCTGGCCGGAGCGATGTGGTAGGGTGGCACTGGGGTGTGCATGTGGGGAGACCGACGGGAGGGATGGGTGGCGCTGATGTAGGATCGAAAGTATGTCTAGAGGGGGGTGATTAGACTACTTGACCAAATAAAAATCTAGCATTTTCCCAAGTTTAGTTTCTGGCAGATTTTAGCAACTTTGGACAAGTCAAGCAATCTTAACACAATTCAAGCAAGCATGCAAAGAGTATATGAGCAGCAGAAAGTAAAGTATGTAACTTGTAAGAATGTAAAGGGAAGGGTTTGGAGGATTCAAACGCAATTGAAGACACGTATGTTTTTGCCGTGGTTCCGATAGGTGGTGCTATCGTACATCCACGTTGATGGAGACTTCAACCCACGAAGGGTAACGGTTGCGCGAATCCACGGAGGGCTCCACCCACGAAGGGTCCACGAAGAAGCAATATCCCACCATGGCCATCGCCCATGAAGGACTTGCCTCACTAGCGGTAGATCTTCACGAAGTAGGCGATCTCCTTGCCCTTACAAACTCCTTGGTTCAACTCCACAATCTTGTCGGAGGCTCCCAAGTGACACCTAGCCAATCTAGGAGACACCACTCTCCAAGAAGTAACAAATGGTGTGTTGATGATGAACTCCTTGCTCTTGTGCTTCAAATGATAGTCTCCCCAACACTCAACTCTCTCTCACAGGATTCTGATTTTGTGAAAAGAAGATTTGAGTGGAAAGTATCTTGGGGAAGGCTAGAGATCAAGATTCATATGGTAGGAATGGAATATATTGGTCTCAACACAAGTGTAGGTGGTTCTCTCTCAGAGAAAGTAAGTTGGAAGTGTAGGTTTGTTCTGATGGCTCTCTCCACGAATGAAGAGGAGGTGGAGGGGTATTTATAGCCTCCACACAAAATCTAACCGTTACACATAACTTCCCAAACTCGGTGGGACCGAATGGTTAAACTCGGTCTGACCGATTTGGCAAAGCTAGTGACCGTTAGGGTTTTTGGTGGGACCGACATGCAACTCGGTAGGACCGATATGATTAGGGTTAGGGCATAACGTAATCTCGGTGAGACCGATTACACAAACTCGGTGCGACCGATTTTGGTAATAAGCTAACCAGGGAGTTGGCTAGGCAAACTCGGTGGGACCAATCGCTCATTTCGGTGAGACCGAAATGTTACGAAGGCAAAACAGAGTGTTTACATTGAAATCTCGGTGGCACCGATCACTCATCTCGGTGAGACCAAAACGTTACGAAGGGAAACAGAGAGATTACAACCCCATCTCGGTGAGACCGATATCCCTATCGGTGAGACCGATTTGCCTAGGGTTTGTGGCAGTGGCTAAGACATTTGAAACTCGGTGGCGCCGGATATGAAGAATCGGTGGAGCCGAGTTTGACTTTTGGTTTAGGTCATATGTGGATGTGAGAAAGTAGTTGAGGGTTTTGGAGTATATCACTAAGCGTTTTGAGCAAGAACATCATTAAGCAACACCTCATCCCTCCTTGATAGTATTGGCTTTTTCTATAGACTCAATGTGATCTTGGATCACTAAAATAGAAAATGTAGAGTCTTGAGCTTTGAGCTTGAGCCAATCCTTTGTCCTTAGCATTTTGAGGGGTCCAATTTTCTCATCCATGCCATGCCAATCATTGAGCTTTCCTGAGATATTAATCTTGAAATAGCATTAGCTCAATGAGCTATATGTTGTTAGGAATTACCAAAACCACCTAGGGATAGTTGCACTTTCAATCTCCCCTTTTTGGTAATTGATGACAACATATAGATCAAAGCTTCGACAAATGATAATAAGAGTGAAAAACATTGTCGCTTTGAGAAGTATGTGAAAAGCAAGAGCTTCCCCTAAGTTTGTGCATAGTTTAAGATTTGCTTTGGACTGGAAATGCATAAATAGTTAGGATCATGAGTTACTCTTCCATGTCACATACATCTTGGTGGAGCGCTCAAAATGATAATAATTAAAATACATGCATTCATCACCAAGCAAAGTGAGTGATCACATAAAAAGGATAATGTCATCCAACAAGCATTAAGGTAGCATATGATCAAACACATGATCATCCAAGTATCACAAAGGCATAAAGTATCTCAACCAAGCAAATAAACGAAGTTTAACCACCAAACAAAAAAGAGAGAGTAAAAAGCAACGCTCTCTCTCCAAGCCTATGATCTATACATTTTCTCCCCCTTTGGCAACAAGTTACCAAAAAGTTCATAAAAATGCATAGTGCTAAATGAACTCTCAGGCTTGGTCTTCAGGTGGTTGTGTAGACAGAACTCCAAGGGCGAAGGCATCAGTTGATGTAGATGGAGCAGGTGGAGTAGGTGCTAGAGCTGGTGGCACTGAAGCTGTAGCTGGTGTAGATAAAGTTGCTCTAGTGTCTGGAACAGGCACTGCAGCAGACCTCTGACCTCTGGGCACTCTAGCAAACGCATCAGTGGTTGTCTTGCCCTTCTTCCCCTGCACTTTATCCTGAAGTTGCTCAATGACTGACTAGATCTCAGTGAACTTCACATCTAGGTCATAGAACTTCTGCTCCACGATCCTCTCCAAGCTCTCTTGATTTTGAGTCAGGGTAGCCAATCCCTTCTCAATCCTCAGAGTGGAGGCAATCAAGTAGCCAAGCTGTTCATGCGTGTTCTTCAGAAGATACTGAGATGCCTCTTCAGTAGTTGGCATCTTTGCAGCCTTTTCAGCCCTTGCCTTCTCCTTCTTGGCTTGTGCGTGTACAGACGATGGTTCATTTTCATCCATCACCACAGTGTTGTTCTCAAAGTCTGGGTAGATGGGCAGGTGCTCCTTATCCAGCAGATATGTGCCAATGCCCATCTTGGAGTTAATCAGCTCCTGGATCTGTGGGGCATATCCACAACTCCTCTTCTGATCTGCAGCTGTCCTCTTTATGGTTTCCACAATTAGGCTCATGACTTTGAATTTCTGTGGGACATCAAAGATGTGAAGCAAGTTAATTGCATGGCCTCTGATCATCTTGTGATCACCTGACTTTGGCAAGAGAGTGTGCCTGAGGATCCAATTGATTGTTGGCAAGCCTGACAGAAGGTAATGTACTGATCCAAACTTGTGTGTCTCAAGAGTAGCATCTGGGATCTCCTTGTACATGTGTGCCATGGTGTTGTGATCCTTCTTCTTCTTGGCATAGACATCCAAGTCATCTTCATGTTCTTCTGGGGCATTGATCAACTTAGCGCATTCTGCAACTCTTGACTGGTACCTAGTGCCTTTAGACATCCATAAAATCCTTCCATCTGGGTAGAAGTGCGCTGTGGAGTAGAACTGCATGATGAGCTCATCATTCCATTTTGTGAGCTTCTGAGCCACAAACTCATCAACTCCACAAGCCTTGAAGCTGTCATATACACCAGGGAAGTGATCCTCGTTTTCCTCAATTAATGTCCAATCGACCCATCTCATGTCACACACTATGGGCTTCTTGTCAAGCAAGATAGTCTCATAGAAGTCATGTTGTTCCTTTGTATGGAACCTGTAGTCCACAACAGTCCTTCTCCTGGTGGCATATGGATCAAACTCTCTCCATAGACTTAGACCAAAGTCCTTCCTGTCTTTCATGTTCTCTGCAACTAGATGAGCATCATATTGATCTGGAATTTTTGGCTTCAATTTCCTCAAGACAATAGAATCATCTTCTTCTTCCATTGCAGCTTCAGGCATTGGGGCCTTATTCTTCTCCACTGTTGGGATGTTCCTGGTGCTCCTCTTGGGTGCAGTTTTGGGTTTTGGAGCAACTGTCTTAGAAGTTCCTTTGGGCTTAGATGGAGCACCCCTGATCTTATGGCATCTCCCATAAGCTTATGAGCTTTAGGTGCTGGTGCAGCATCCTCTTCCTCTTCTTCAGAGTCTTTCATTATTGAAGATCTCCCAAGCACTCTGGTAGTGGTATTCTTGACCCTTTCCTTTCTTTTCTTTTATGCCACAGCCTGCTCTTTGGGTGCAGATCCCAAAGTCTCTTGAGTAGGTGTTCTGGCTTTTGACATTGGAGCTCTCTTGGCTGGAACCTTTTGCTTCATCCCTGGCTTAGTGGCAGCAGTTGTGCCATATTCCTTTTTCAGGACTTTCCTCTTTGAGGTGGCTTCTTCCTCCTCAGCCACATAGTCCTCATCCTCTGACCCTGAGGTTCTTTTCTTGCTGGCCCTGGTGGGAGCCTTTGGCAGATTGCTTGGTGTGCTCCTGCTGCCATCATGTGAGCTGCTAGAGGGACTAGTGCCCTCACTCAAGTGAACCTGTTCCTCTGACTTGTTCTGATTGTCACTCTGATCTGACATGATGCAAACACTGACAGCAGACCCTGTGAACAGATTATAGATGAGGTAGAGTGGATGAGCATCACAAAGTGCAGAGGTTTTTGCAAAAGAATGAATTAAAAACTTAGTTTTAGTTTTCCACAGAAAGCATTTCAGATTTACCGATTTGCAAACTCGATGATACCGAAGCAGTTTTTGGAACCTAAACTAGTGAACTCGGTCAGACCGAGTCACAGTTCGGTGGCACCGAGACTGCTAGGGTTTCACAAAGTGCTGAACTCGGTCACACCGATTTGCAATTCTCGGTCAGACCGAGAATCACATGTGCAATGGCCTGAGCCAAATCAGTGGAACCGATTTCATCAACTCGGTCGGTCCGAGATGGTTTCAGCGGAAACCTAACCCTAAATTTTGAATTCACGACTAAACTACGGAGTGTTTTCGATGGATAGAATGATCTCAATCGTGGCAAGATACATGGCAAAGCAATGTGCTGGGGAATCGGAGTAAGAACAGCACAAAGATCAAGTCCATACCCTAGTTCGGCGATGAACTTGCTACGGCGGCAACGGCGGAGACGATCCCGTTGATGGCGGCGGAGACCAGCGACAGGAGGCGGCTGGCGATGAGGAGGATGATCCGGAGACCCAAGGAGGCAGAGCAGGCTAAGCGCGGGTGAAGAGGTTTGGAAAGTTTTCCAAAATTTGGGCCACGGATATATATAGCCTGACTCTGTCGGTGTGACTGAGTGGAACAACTCGGTGGCACCGAGATTCATAACTGCAAGCAGTTACTGAAACTCGGTGTGACCGAAAAGTTCAAATCGGTTGCACCGAGATTGAAAACCTAGATCGACTTAGTGATCTCGGTATGACCGAAATGGATGAATCGGTCAGAACAAAACGCAGAAAGAAGTTTTGGATTTTTAAGTCTATGACGAATCGGGGACTCCGATTGCTCCTGACACAGAGTGGTTGGAATCTGACTTGATCAAACTTTGTGATGCAGCATGAATAGAGTTTGAGACGAGAAAATCATAGATAGCTAGAGAAGGTTCTTAGGCATTCTTGTCCATCCACTTGGCAAAAGAAAAAGAAACCAACCAATCAAAACAACAAGTGGATGTCCTTGAATGAGTAAATTATGCAACCAACATGCTCACACAATAAAATGACAAATGAAATATGTGGCAAAGCATGCACAAACAATTCTAGCATCTATCAAGCAATTGGCGATGACTAGGTCATCTATATATGAGTATATTGACTTAGGAGTCAAATGAGAACATTTGATTGTAGGTCATACTCATCGTTTAAGCACAAGTGGGGTTACCACTTTTACATAAAGCGTTGCTGTGTTCACACAATTAGAGTTTCTTTAGCTCAATTCTTAGAGTAAAGCTCCCCCTAGATGTGAGATCCCACTTTAGAGGGATGAACTAACCTTGGGTTTTGTCGATGATGACTTCATGTAGGTGTTGAAGATGTGGATTCTCTAAGTTGATGTAGATCATTCGGAGCTATCCTTTGGAGTGAATTGCATTTTCAATACCTACACGGGTTAGTCCCACAAGGAACAAACAAGGATATCCATAGACATAGAGTGATGCACACACAATATGATGTCCATGAAAGCATTAGGTTACCTTGTCCCTTGTCTTACCAACAAGAGGATTTGTGACTCCTTGAACTAGTGCATGATGTGGAAGTTGATTGCACTTGTTCTTGCCAAAATGATAAGAGTGAAGCATGTTGGCGGAGTCACCCTCAAGAACTCTCTAGTTATTCTTCTTTGGGATCCGCACCATCTTGATGGGAATCCTCGGAGTTGTAGTTGTACTTGATGAAGTGGAACTTGATGTAGTCTTGGGAACCCACTTGACCAAGGCCTTAGGAGCTTCTTCAAATGCATCAATTTCCTCTTGAAGCTTGTCCTTGCCTTTTTCCTTGTGGTCTTCTGGTGGAAGATCATCTTGAGCTTGTGTCCCCTTGAAAGAAGTAGGATCATACTTCTCTTGTTGAGGAACAAACTTCGTCTTGGGGTATTGATCTTCTTCCCACTCAACTCCATTGGCATTGAATTTTCATTCAAAACCAATACCTTGATTCTTCCGGTGCCTTCCTTGCTTGCATACAATTTCCTCGAATTGCTTACTCCCGGCAAGGCTCTTGTAAACACCTTTCTCTATGATTCCCTTCAATAAGCTATTTTCTTGCTCAAGTGTGATTCCCTTCAATAAGCTATTTCCTTGCTCAAGTGTAACTTGGCTAAGAGAATTATTAGTGGAATCAAGAGAACTACTAGAAGCAACAATATTGGATTTAGCATGATTATTGTTACTACTAGAAGAAGAATCCTTCTTGTTCTTGTTACTAGACTTGACTTGAGGCATGTAAGTGGATAAGAGTAAACGCTTGGCAATGTAAGAAGAACTTTTCTTGTGAAGATCATCATTGATTGCCTTTAAGAACTCATGCTCTTGCTCAGGATTGAGCTTCTCAAAACGTAATTTCTCATGACTCCTTAAAAGTTCTCGATGATCTCCTAAGATAGTTTCATGAGCTAACTTAAGAGTGTTTAGTTCTTTAGTTAGAGACTCAATCTTGTCCTTACCATTTTCATTCGTTTCATCTTGATTAGCATGATTAATTGACGTTTCATCATAGTATTCATCACTAGAATTGTCAACAAGTAAATCATCATCACCTAACAAGTCATCTTCATCACTATTGAAATCAATATACTCGGGGTGTGATACCTTTGGGCCTTTAGCCATGAAGCATCTTCCAATTCCTTCATTTGGTGAATCAAATATGTCGTAGGAGTTGGTTGACACAAGTGCTAGACCGGCAACACCTTCATCTTGCGTATATTCGGAGTCGGAGTAATAGCTTCTCTCAGAGTGACTGTCGGAGTCGGAGCCGGATACCCATTCACCAACATGAGCTTGATGTCTTCATTTTGTGTAGCTCCTTGATGACTTGTCCTTCCTTTCCGAATCCTTGCTTCTCCGGGAGGGTCTTCATTCATAACGATCATCCCTACTCCTTCTCTCCCTCGATGGTGATTCTTCTCTTCTACTTCTTCTTTTGGGAGAATCTTCTTTTTTTTTTGGGGGGGGGGGGGGGGCGTACACTCATTGGAATAGTGTCCGGGTCTTCCACAATTGTAGCAGTTTCGCTCTCAACTAGAAGATCTTTTGTCATTGTAGGACCTTGACTTGGAACTTCTCTCTTTGCTTCTACTCTTGTAGAACTTGTTGAAGTTCTTCACCATTAGGCTCAATTCTTCATTGAAGGTTTGTTTCTCACTTGATGATGTGGGAGCTTCACATGAGGCTTTGTAAGCACCGCTTGACTTGTTATGGAGCTCCTCCTTATCCTTGAGTGACATCTCATAAGCAACAATTCTTCCAATGACTTCCGTTGGCTTGAGATCTTTGTAATTTGGCATCATTTGGATCAATGTGCATACGGTATCATATTTTCCATCCAAGGCTCTTAGGATCTTCTTGATGATGAATTTGTCGGTCATCTCTTCACTTCCTAAGCCGGCAATCTCATTTGTGATAAGAGCAAGCCTAGAGTACATTTCAGCGACACCTTCACCATCCTTCATTTTGAACTTGTCAAGTTGACTTTGAAGCACATCCAACTTGGATTCCTTGACAGAGTCGGTACCTTCGTGCATATCAATCAAAGTATCCCAAATTTCCTTTGCATTCTCAAGACGGCTGATTTTGTTGAATTCTTCAGGGAACAATCTGTTGAGGAGGATATCACAAGCTTGAGCATTGTACTGTAGCATCTTCAACTCTTCCGTGGTAGCTTCACGGTTCGGTTCTCTCCCATCAAAGAATTCACCTTGCAATACAACACACACAATAGCCCAAACGGCGGGGTTATGTCCAAGAATATGCATCTTCATCTTATGCTTCCAACTAGCAAAATTAGTGGCATCAAAGTAAGGACCTCTACGGTGGTAATTTCCCTCGCTAGACGCCATACTCTCCTAGGTTGTGAAACCAAGGCTATGACTTCCAAAAGCTATGAAAATCAAAGCAAATGGAGACCAAAGCTCTGATACCACTTGTAGGATCGAAAGTATGTCTACAGGGGGGTGATTAGACTACTTGACCAAATAAAAATCTGGCCTTTTCCCAATTTTAGTTCCTGGCAGATTTTAGCAACTTTGGACAAGTCAAGCAATCTTAACACAATTCAAGCAAGCAAGAGATATGAGCAGCGGAAGGTAAAACATGTAACTTGCAAGAATGTAAAGGGAAGGGTTTGGAGGATTCAAACGCAATTGGAGACACGGATGTTTTTGTCATGGTTCTGATAGATGGTGCTATCGTACATCCACGTTGATGGAGACTTCAACCCACGGAGGGTAACGGTTGCGTGAGTCCATGGAGAGCTCCACCCATGAAGGGTCCACGAAGAAGCAACCTTGTCTATCCCACCATGGCCATCGCCCATGAAGGACTTGCCTCACTAGCGGTAGATCTTCACGAAGTAGGCGATCTCCTTGCCCTTACAAACTCCTTGGTTCAACTCCACAATCTTGTCGGAGGCTCCCAAGTGACACCTAGCCAATCTAGGAGACACCACTCTCCAAGAAGTAACAAATGGTGTGTTGATGATGAACTCCTTGCTCTTATGCTTCAAATGATAGCCTCCCCAACACTCAACTCTCTCTCACAGGATTTGGATTTGGTGGAAAGAAGATTTGAGTGGAAAGCAACTTGGGGAAGGCTAGAGATCAAGATTCATATGGTAGGAATAGAATATCTTGGTCTCAACACAAGTGTAGGTGGTTCTCTCTCAGAAAAAGTAAGTTGGAAGTGTAGGTTTGTTCTGATGGCTCTCTCCACGAATGAAGAGGAGGTGGAGGGGTATTATAGCCTCCACACAAAATCTAACCGTTACACATAACTTCCCAAACTCGGTGGGACCGAATGGTTAAACTCGGTCTGACCGGTTTAGCAAAGCTAGTGACCGTTAGGGTTTTCGGTGGGACCTACATGCAACTCGGTAGGACCGATATGATTAGGGTTAGGGCATAACGTAATCTCGGTGAGACCGATTACACAAACTCGGTGCGACAGATTTTGGTAATAAGCTAACCAGAGAGTTGGTCAGGTAAACTCGGTGGGACCGATCGCTCATTTCGGTGAGACCGAAACGTTATGAAGGCAAAACAGAGAGTTTACATTGCAATCTTGATGGGACCGATCGCTCATCTTGGTGAGACCAAACGTTATGAAGGGAAACAGAGAGATTACAACCCCATCTCAGTGAGACCTAGATCCCTATCGGTGAGACCGATTTGCCTAGGGTTTGTGGCAGTGGCTAAGACATTTGAAACTCGGTGGCGCCGGATACGAAGAATCAGTGGGGCCGAGTTTGACTTTTTGTTTAGGTCATATGTGGATGTGAGAAAGTAGTTGAGGGTTTTGGAGCATATCACTAAGCATTTTGAGCAAGAACCTCATTAAGCAACACCTCATCCCTCCTTGATAGTATTGGCTTTTCCTATAGACTCAATGTGATCTTGGATCACTAAAATAGAAGATGTAGAGTCTTGAGCTTTGAGCTTGAGCCAATCCTTTGTCCTTAGCATTTTGAGGGGTCCACTTTTCTCATCCATGCCATGCCAATCATTGAGCTTTCCTGAGATATTAATCTTGAAATAGCATTAGCTCAATGAGCTATATGTTGTTAGGAATTACCAAAACCACCTAGGAATAGTTGCACTTTCAGCTGACTCGGTTGGGCTACCCGTCACCGGCGCGGGGGTGCGCTGGCCATGGATATGGTCCGCTCCTGCTTGTTCCCTTTCCTAGCTTGGTGCAGGAGAACGTAGCATGCAATTTCAAAAAAATTCCTACGATCACGCAAGATCTATCTAGGAGATGCATAACAATGAGAGGGGAAGAGCGTGTCCACGTACCCTTGTAGATCGAGAGCGGAAGCGTTAGGTTAACACGGTTGATGTAGTCGAACGTCTTCACGATCCAACCGATCTTAGTACCGAACGTACGTAACCTCCGAGTTCAGCACATGTTCAGCTCGATGACGTCCCTCGAACTCTTGATCCAGTAGAGGGTTGAGGGAGAGTTTCGTCAGCATGACGGCGTGGTGACGGTGATGGTGATGTGATCCGTGCAGGGCTTCGCCTAAGCACTACGACGCTATGACCGGAGGAGTAAACTGTTGAGGGGGGCACCGCACACGGCTAAGAGAACAATTGATGTGCCTTTGGGGTACCCTCCGCCCCCGTATATAAAGGAGGGGAGGAGGGGGTGGCTGGCCAAGAGGGGCACGCCATTGGGGGAGTCCTACTAGGACTCCTAGTCCTAGTAGGATTCGCCCCCTTTCTCCTTTCTTCACTAGAGGGAAAAGGAAGGAGAGGGAGTAGGAGAAGGAAAAGGGGTGTGGTGCCCCTTCCCTAAACCAATTCGACCGGAGGAAAAAGTCCATTTTAAACCTTGAATTCATAGACGTCCGGTGAATCAAACCCTGAAGTCGAAATCCCTGTCGTTTTGACCCTGAACTAATTAATCCTGGTCCAAATCAAACCTTAGTGTCGCTTCCCAAACGGGGATTGCCGACGTGGCAATGGGATGGCCGGGATGGGTCGTTCGGCGTGCGGCTGAGGCGATATTAGTGGGCCAACCCAGTTCGGCCAGTCATTTCGCTTCGTTCTCTCCGTGTCCCCTGCATTCTTCCTTATCTGGCGACGGCAATGGTGACCGACGGTTGATCGCCACCTCAGGGACGATCGTGATGGCGCGACGGCCCGTTGAAGAAGAAGGTAATGTCCTGGATGCCCTCCTCCCTTGTTATTCATAGGTTGGAGTAGTTGCGGCCTTAGGGTTAGGGTTTCAGTGGCAAATTTGGGGCAAATTTGGGTGACGCAAAAAGATTGATTTTTTGTGAAGGGAATAGGTTGTTATGCTTTATTTTGATCACGGTGTATGTTTTCTCAGTGAAATCATGGACCCAAGTGAGATTTTGAACATTCGGTTTCATGTTGGAGGGAAGTTCATCCGCATTGGTCCAAATTTGGACTATGTTGGAGGAGATCAAGCAATGTCAGAGATTGAGAGGGATAAATTGTCTCTGCAGGAAGTGAAAGGCTATTTAAAAGATCATACTCAGTTGATGGAATCGATGAAGTTCTATTTTCTGCTTCCTGGAAAAGAGCTTATCAATGGCTTAGTGTTCCTTAATGATGATAGTTGGTGTGTGAAGATGGCTGAGTACATTTGTGTTGGAGGAGTGACTGATGTGTATGTGGAGTATAATGGAGAGGAAGATAGCAATGACAACAGCAGTGGGAGTGATTTTGAGGATGAAATCATGGAATAGAGTGATGATGATGAAGTAGATGCAGTTATAACTGCTGAAGAACCAGATGCAGTTATAACTGCTGATGAACCAGATGCAGTAACTGGTGTTGAACCTGCAGAGTCTGACACTGATGTGCTCATACCTGATGAAACTGGTGTGATCACTCAAAGAATTTGCAGCCCCTTGAAGCAGAGAAGAAGCAATGCCAGAGAAGTAGATGTGGATGAAATGGCAGGCATGGAAGGGGTTTTTTCTCAGGTTTTGGATCCAAGTCAACCTGCATCATCTTGTGCTTCTGAACCTCAGGCTTCAGGGCATGTCAATAACCAAATGGTGATAGCTGCAAATGTTGACAGTGGCAATCAAAATTCAGACTCAGATAGTGACACTGAATATATTGGTCATACTGATGATAGTGGGGAGGATTCAGAAGTTGTGGAGCTCAGGAGACATGCTAGGAAATTTAAGAAAATGATGAGGGACTCCAAGAGCTGGATAGGTAGGGATGCTACAGGGCCAGTGCCAATTGAATTGATTGCCAACATGGAGGAGCAAATTGAAAGAGAAGAAATGTATTGGAACTATGATTCATCTGATGAGGACTACAGCTATAATGAAGATTCAGATGGTCATATAAGAAAGATGAAGAGTACATTCCCAAGATACAACCCTGAAAGTGAAGTACCACATTTTGCTTTGACCATGGTTTTTAGAAGCAAGAATCAACTGTGCAAAGCTTTGAGAAGATATGGACTAGTAACAAAGAGGAGCATCAAGTTCATGAAATCTGAGTGTGACAGAGTAAGGGCAAAGTGTGGATGGCCTGGCTGCCCATGGCTAATATATGCAGCCAAGAGATCAAGGACTTCAAGATTCCAAGTCATAACATATAATGATGATCACCAATGTGCACAGAACAGATGCAACAAGTTGGTTACTGCAAAGGTGATTGCACAGAGGTATGAGCACTTCATATTGGAAAATCCTATGTGGAAAATTGAGAGCATGAAAGCAACTGTTTTGCAAGATATGTTTGCTGATGTCTCCACTTGAAAGTGCAAGCATGAAAAAAGAATTGTCATGGACAAATTATTGTGTGGAATGAACAATGAATACACTAGAGTGTTTGACTACCAACTTGAGCTGCTAAGGAGCAACCCTGGAAGCACAGTTGTTATTTGCATGGATCCAACCAACATGGAGGAAAGTGTATTCCAGAGCTTCTATGTGTGCTTTAATGCAATGAAGCAAGGATTCAAGGCTGGTTGCAGAAAAGTAATATGCCTTGATGGTTGTTTCTTCAAAGGTGCAGTGAAGGGTGAGCTATTGTGTGCCATAGGTAGAGATGCAAATAATCAGATGTATCCACTAGCCTGGGCTGTAGTTGAGAATGAAACTAATATCACATGGAAGTGGTTTGTTGGGCTGCTCATTAAGGACTTGGAAATAAACAATAATGGAGCTGGCTGGGTTCTTATTTCTGATCAGTAGAAGGGCTTGATAAATGCAGTGAATGATTACCTTCCTGTTGCAGAGCATAGGATGTGTGCTAGGCACATTTATGCTAATTGGAGGAAGAAACATAGAGATCATGAGTGGCAAAAGAAATTCTGGGCAGTTGCTAAGGCTTCCAACAGGCAAGATTTCAACTATTATAAAGCCAAGCTTGCACAAGTCACTCCTGAAGGGGCTAAAGACATCATGAGGACTGAGCCAGTGCACTGGGCAAGGGCTTTCTTCCCAGTTGGTTCAAATTGTGAGTCAGTTGACAACAACCTTTGTGAGTCATTCAACCATGCTATAGTTGATGCTAGGTTTTATCCTATTATTTCTATGAATGAAAAAATTAGGAAGAAAGTACTTGTGAGAATTCAGCAACAAAGAGAGAAAGATGCCAACTTTAGAGGAAAAATATGCCCTGCTGTTTTTAAGAAGCTCAAGAAAAGTATTGCTAGAACACAATATCTTGAAGTGCTCTGGAATGGAGAAATTGGATTTGAAGTGAAGCAAGTGAATGGAAGGGGAAGGCAGTACACTGTGGACCTGGAAAAATGGACATGCTCTTGTGGGTACTTCCAGCTGGCAGGGCTTCCTTGCCACCATGCAATTAGTGCCATCTACAAGTGCAAAAAAAATATTGAAGATTTTATTGCTCCTTGCTACTTTGTTGAAGTGTTCAACAAAATCTATGAGCATTGCTTACAGCCAGTGGAGGGTGAAGAGATGTGGCCAGTGTCACCCAATCCTAGGCCAGTGCCTCCTGCATATGTCAGGTTTCTAGGAAAAGAGAAGAAAAAAGGAAGGCCTAAAAACAATGATAGGAGAAGAGAAGAAACTGAGCAACCTAAGGGGAAGAAAATGAGCAAGCATGGCACAATTATCAAATGCTCATTGTGTGGTAACCCCGGACACAACAAATTAGGATGTAAACAGAATCCAGAGAGAGGCAAGAAAAAGAATGCACATCTTGCTAGAACTAGTAAGAAAAAGAACCCAACTGAGGTATTTGTTGTTGTCATGTACTTATTGCATCTTGCATATTTATCCCGCTTATTAGTCTTTTGTTGGAACTTATTGCATATTTATCATGAATTTGCAGCAAGCCAAAGGAAGTGCATCTGCCTGTGCATCTGCTCCACCAATAGCAACAAGTTCAGTACCAACATGTCCTTCTACTGGGACGAACAGGTTTAAGACTCCAAGAAAGAGAACTGAAACTGCTGAAGCTGGATCATCTGCTGCCCCTATAACATCTACTTCCACAAGGACAGGATCTAGAGCTAAGAGGGATAGATGGCCTGCATCATCAGTGCCAAGCTTCAGATATTTCACTTGTAGTGGAAACTACTAGTTATAGTTGAAGAAAGACTGCATCTAGTTCTTTTGTTCAAGTTGGAATGTTCCAAAAGATTTCTGTTGTAATGTTGCAAACTTATCTTTTGTTCATGGCTCAAACTAGGGGTCATGTATGTGTGGGAGTATGACTTGTTTCAAACCTAGTTTATGTGCAATTAACTTGGTCTGGATGATCTTTCTATTATCAGTTGCATTTCCTTGTTATTTAATTGCTAGCAATGTTTCTAAATGACAACATCAACGATGCTATCTAGTGCTTTGACTTCCAACCTGGATCATATATGCATTGGAATTATCTTATAACTTGCATCATCTATGCATTATCTTACAAACAACATCATCTTCCACTTTACTGCATTATCTTACAAACTGCATCATCTTCCACTTTACTGCCAGCAAAGATTGCAAACATATATGCATTTCAGAGGTACAAAATGATGGCATAACACAACTTGCACTTCCACTTTCATTGATTCCAAATAGTGGCAAATGCATACAACTTCCAATTTAAACAAAGCATACAACTTGCATCTTCAGTGCCCAAAAGATCAGTTCATTCTAAACCCTAAAGCATTACTACATTGCATACAACTAACACTTGCAAATCTTATTGCAGTAGCATCTCCCCTGTAACTAAACCAACCACAAAGACAACAAACATCATGACAACATTTTGATATTTCCCCTTCAGTGCATATATCTCTGCATTTTTCCTGCTTCAACTGATCTTGCAGAGACATAGCCATTCCCATTGCTCCTGTTTCATCTTCATGCAGAGCCACAACTGCAGTGGGATCTTCAATCATAGCAACACTTCCTTGACCTCTCAGCCTACACACTTCATCTCGCAAATCACCAATCAAATCACTCCAAAACTTGGGAAGAGGATCATCATGCCATTCCACGAATCCACAACCACCATGCTGTTCAATTGTACCAACAGAAATCAATGAGAGGGGAGAAAAACAAAGGAAAACAAATGAACAGAAAATAAACACCAACTTGAAGCTCACCATGGCATCAACGCAGGCGTAGTACCTCCTGCCTGGGTTCTGACGGCTCCACGAGATCCAACTTGGCGCCTTCCGATGGGGGTTGCACCAGCAGAGCTTCGCTGGCTCGTACGCCATCAGGTTCTTGCGGTACGGCACCAGCGACCTCGATTCCTCCCCTCTCCTTCCAGCGGCTCGACGAAAGCCGGGAGCACTCGAACCACCCGAAGACCACGACATTGCCCTCGACGCAACCGCCGCCGCCCCCTGCGCAATCGCCTCCTCCACCGCACCCCTCAAGGAATCACCGCCGCTGCCGCCTAACCCTAGTTCCCCCCCAAATCCCCAATCCATTTGCTGTTCACCCACCGCGTGTCCAGTTATAACCTGGCCCACCTAACTAGCAATTCTGGCCACGTCATCGTTTTTTGGGCTAAAACGACACTAAGGTTTGATTTGGACCGGGATTAATTAGTTCAGTGTCATAACGACAAGGATTTCTACTTCAGGGTTTGATTCGCCGGACGTCTACGAATTTAAGTTTTAAGATGGACTTTTCCCATTCTACTAGCTGTGTGGAGGCCTCACAGAACCTGTGGCTGACCTGAGTTTTTTTTCGCGGATAAGAGTTGAGTTATTATAACTAACGGGTTTGGTAATTCTCATCTAGATGAGACACCTACAAACAACGAAGTTATTAAGTCCAACCTAGGGGCTAACCCAAGCCACCGGGATGTGTTCCCCTCCCTCCCTTCCTTCCCCTCGTCGCTGCCTGTCCGCGCCGCCGAGGAAAGCCTAGTGGGTGTCGGCGGCAGTGGGGCCCATTCTCCTCCCCGCTTGTGGGGGCTCGGCCCAGGCGGGCGTTCCCGAGCGGTTGTGCTCGGCAGTCGAGCTGCAAAGCAGCAGGCCGAGTGTGGAGGGCTGGACGAGGCATGGTTCTAGAGACAGTGTGCGTTGCCAGGCACTGATCATGTCCTTCTGGATCTGGTCGCTGGCGACTGGTGTGGCGCGGCGGCGACTGCGAAGCTCGCTCGCTGGACGGGGATGCTCTGCGGCAGCGCGGTAGTGGCCCTCGCAGCGGCGTGGGGGCTTGGTGGCGGTGGCTGCAGGTATCATTGCAGAGCGGGTTGGTGTCGGCGACGACTGGTTGCGTCCCCGTCTGCTCGTCTGCGGGCAACTCGTGATGGTGCTCCGAGGGGGCCACTTAGGTAGGTGTCTGTGGTCGGCCAGTGCTCATCGTCGTTGGACGGGCGACTGGGTGTGGACGCGTGCGGATCTGGCCAGAGCGATGTGGTAGGGTGGCACTGGGGTGTGCATGTGGGGAGACCGACGGGAGGGATGGGTGGCACTGACTCGGTTGTGCTACCTATCACCGGCGCGGGGGTACGCTGACCATGGATATGGTCCGCTCCTGCTTGTTCCCTTTCCTAGCTTGGTGTAGGAGAACGTAGCATGCAATTTCAAAAAATTTCCTACGATCACGCAAGATCTATCTAGGAGATGCATAGCAATGAGAGGGGAAGAGTGTCTCCACGTACACTTGTAGATCGAGAGCGGAAGCGTTAGGTTAACGCGGTTGATGTAGTCGAATGTCTTCACGATCCAACCGATCTTAGTACCAAACGTACGACACCTCCGAGTTCAACACATGTTCAGCTCGATGACGTCCCTCGAACTCTTGATCTAGCAGAGGGTTGAGGGAAAGTTTCGTCAGCACGACGGCGTGGTGACGGTGATGGTGATGTGATCCGTGCAGGGCTTCGCCTAAGCACTACGACGCCATGACCGGAGGAGTAAACTGTTGAGGGGGGCACCGCACACGGCTAAGAGAACAATTGATGTGCCTTTGGGGTACCCTCCGCCCCCGTATATAAAGGAGGGGAGGAGGGGGTGGCCGGCCAAGAGGGGCGCGCCATTGGGGGAGTCCTACTAGGACTCCTAGTCCTAGTAGGATTCACCCCCTTTCTCCTTTCTTCACCGGAGGGAAAAGGAAGGAGAGGGAGTAGGAGAAGGAAAAGGGGCGTGGTGCCCCCTTCCCGAAGCCAATTCGGCCTCCTCCCTTGTGGGGGGCGCACTGGCCCCTTGTGAGCTGGTTAGCCTCCCTCCTATGGCCCATATGGCCCATATCTTCCATCGAGGGGTTCCGGTAACCCCTCCGGTACTCTGGTATGTACCCAATACACTCCGGAACCCTTCCGGTGTCTGAATACTACCTTCTAATATATCAATATTTACCTCTCGACCATTTCGAGACTCCTCGTCATGTCTGCGATCTCATACGGGACTTGAAACAAACTTCAGTCACCAAAAACACATAACTCATAATACAAATCATCATTGAACGTTAAGCGTGCGGACCCTACGGGTTCGAGAACTATGTAGACATGACCGAGACACATCTTCGGTCAATAACCAATAGCGGAACCTGGATGCTCATATTGGTTCCTACATATTCTATGAAGATCTTTATCGGTCAAACCGCAATAACAACATACGTTATTCCCTTTGTCATCGGTATGTTACTTGCCCGAGATTTGATCGTCAGTATCATCATACCTAGTTCAATCTCATTACTGGCAAGTCTCTTTACTCATTCTGTAATACATCATCCCGCAACTAACTCATTAGTCACATTGCTTGCGAGGCTTATAGTGGTGTGCATTACCGAGAGGGCCCAGAGATACCTCTCCGATACTCGGGGTGACAAATCCTAATCGTGATCTATGGCAACCCAACAAACACCTTCGGAGACACCTGTAGAGCATCTTTATAATCACCCAGTTACGTTGTGACATTTGATAGCACACAAGGTGTTCCTCCGGTATTCGGGAGTTTCATAATCTCATAGTCAGAGGAATATGTATAAGTCATGAAGAAAGCAATAGCAATAAAACTTAACGATCATTATGCTAAGCTAACGGATGGGTCTTGTCCATCACATCATTCTCTAATGATGTGATCCCGTTCATCCAATGACAACACATGTCTATGGTTAGGAAACTTAACCATCTTTAATTGAAGAGCTAGTCAAGTAGAGGCATACCAGGGACACTCTGTTTTGTCTATGTGTTCACACATGTACTAAGTTTCCGGTTAATACAATTCTATCATGAATAATAAACATTTATCTTGATATAATGAAATATAAATAACATCTTTATTATTGCCTCTAGGGCGCATTTCCTTCAGTCTCCCACTTGCACTAGAGTCAATAATCTAGTTAACATCACCATGTGATTTAACACCAATAGTTCACATCGCCGTGTGACCAATACCCAAAGGGTTTACTAGAGTCAATAATCTAGTTCACATCGCCATGTGATTAACAGCCAAAGAGTACTAAGGGTGTGATCATGTTTTGCTTGTGAGAGAAGTTTAGTCAACGGGTCTGCCACATTCAGATCCGTATGTATTTTGCAAATTTCTGTGTCTACAATGCTCTGCACGGAGCTACTCTAGCTAATTGCTCACACTTTCAATATGTATCCAGATTCAGACTTAGAGTCATCCGGATGAGTGTCAAAGCTTGCATCGACGTAACCCTTGATACATCTCCAACGTATCTACTTTTCCAAACACTTTTGCCCTTGTTTTGGACTCTAACTTGCATGATTTGAATGGAACTAACCCGGACTGACGCTTTCAGCAGAATTACCATGGTGTTATTTATGTGCAGGAGCAAACGTTCTCGGAATGACCTGAAACTTCACGGAGCGACTTTTCAGATAATATGAAAATTACCTGCAAAAGATGAAGGCCAGGGGGGCCACCACCTCTCCACGAGAGTGGGGGCCGCGCCCCTACCTCGTGGGCCCCCTGTTGCCTCTCCGACTCCAACTCCAACTCCATATATTGAGTTTCGGGGAGAAAAAAAATCAGAGAGAAGAAATCATCGCGTTTTATGGTACGTAGCCGCCTCCAAGCCCTAAAACCTCTCGGGAGGGCTGATCTGGAGTCCGTTCGGGGCTCCGGAGAGGGGAATCCGTTGCCATCATCATCATCAACCATCCTCCATCACCAATTTCATGATGCTCACCGCCGTGCGTGAGTAATTCCATCGTGGGCTTGCTGGACGGTGATGGGTTGGATGGGATCTATCATGTAATCGAGTTAGTTTTGTTAGGGTTTGATCCCTAGTGTCCACTATGTTCTGAGATTGATGTTGCTATGACTTTGCTATGCTTAATGCTTGTCACTAGGGCCCGAGTGCCATGATTTTAGATCTGAACCTATTATGTTTTCATCAATATATGAGTGTTCTTGATCCTATCTTGCAAGTCTATAGTCACCTATTATGTGTTATGATCCGTTAACCCCAAAGTGACAATAATCGGGATACTTACCGGTGATGACCGTAGTTTGAGGAGTTACTGTATTCACTATGTGTTAATGCTCTATTCCGGTACTCTATTAAAAGGAGGCCTTAATATCCCTTAGTTTCTGTAAGGACCCCGCTGCCACGGGAGGGTAGGACAAAAGATGTCATGCAAGTTCTTTTCCATAAGCACGTATGACTATATTCGGAATACATGCCTACATTATATTGACGAACTGGAGCTAGTTCTGTGTCACCCTAGGTTATGACTGTTACATGATGAACCGCATCTGACATATTTCTCCATCACCGATCCATTGCCTACGAGCTTTCCACATATTGTTCTTCGCTTATTTACTTTCCCGTTGCTATTGCTATCATCACTACAAAATACCAAAAACATTGCTTTTACTTCTGTTACCTTTTGTTACCGTTATCACTACTATCATATTACTTTGCTACTAAATACTTTGCTGCAGATATTAAGTTTCCAGGTGTGGTTGAATTGACAACTTAGCTGCTAATACTTGAGAGTATTCTTTGGCTCCCCTTGTGTCGAATCAATAAATTTTGGTTGAATACTTTACCCTCGAAAACTATTGCGATCCCCTATACTTGCGGGTTATCAAGACTATTTTTTGGCGCTGTTGCCGGGGAGCATAGCTCTATTCTTTGAGCCACTTGGGATATATATATATATCTGCTTATCATTATGAAGAACTTGAGAGATCCAAAAACCAAGATCTATCCCTCAACTACGAGGGGAGGTAAGGAACTGCCATCTAGCTCTGCACTTGATTCACCTTCTAGTTTGAGTAAGCTTGCGACACCTACACCTGCTTCTGCTATTCGTTCTGATATGTCGCATGTTATTGATGATGCCACTTCTGCTATGCATGATACTTACGATGAAACTACCTCTATGCCTGATACTACTATGCCACTTAGTGATTTTCTTGATGAACAACTTGCTAGGGCTAGAGAAATTGAAAATATTGAATCTGATGATACTGATGAAAGTGATGATGAAGAATCACTTGTTATTCCTAAGGGTTATGTTTTTGATCAAGAAGCTTCTTTAGCTATTTTAGCTTGCAAAAATAGAAATGAACTCGAAAGATTATTAGCTAAATGGAGTAGGCAATCTCTAAATGCTAGAATGAAACCTGACCCTGCTTTTGCTACTTCACCTATCTTTGTTACTGATAAGGATTATGAATTCTCTGTTGATCCTGATATAATTACTTTGGTTGAATCTGATCCTTTTCATGGTTATGAATGTGAAACTGTTGTGGCACATCTTACTAAATTGAATGATATAGCCACCCTGTTCACTAAAGATGAGAGAACTCGCTACTTTTATATCCTTAAAATATTTCCGTTCTCATTAAAGGGTGATGCTAAGATATGGTTTAATTCTCTTGATCCTGGTTGTGTGCGTAGTCCCCAGGATATGATTTATTACTTCTCTGCTAAATATTTCCCTGCTCATAAGAAACAAGCTGCCTTAAGGGATATATATAATTTTGTGCAAATTGAAGAAGAGAGTCTCCCACAAGCTTGGGGGAGGCTTCTCCAATTACTTAATGCTTTGCCTGATCATCCTCTTAAGAAAAATGAAATACTTGATATCTTTTATAATGGACTAATTACCCGATGCCTCCAGAGATTACCTAGATAGTTGTGCTGGTTCTGTTTTCAGGGAAAGAACACTGGATGAAGCTGAAATTCTATTGAATAATATGTTGACAAATGAAAATAATTGGAGACCTCCGGAGCCAATTCCTGAGCCTATTCCTAAACCAACTCCGAAGAAGAGGGGTATTCTATTTCTCAGTCCTGAGGATATGCAAGAGGCAAAGAAATCTATGAAAGAAAAAGGTATTAAAGCTGAAGATGTTAAGAATTTACCTCCTATTGAAGAAATACATGGTCTTAATTTACCGCCTATTGAAGAAACATATAATCTTAATCCATTACCTATTGAAGAAACTCATGGTCTTGATAACCCGACACAGGTAGTAAAGGTAAATTCTCTCTATAGATATGATAAAGCTGAAATCCCATTTACTAAATTTGCTAGCCCATGCTTAGATGAGTTTGATAAATTTATGGCTAAGCAAGAAGACTTTAATGCTTATTTTGGTAGACAATTGAAATACAATTCAAATATGCTTGAACACTTGGGTGATTATATGGCTAATGTTAAAGGTGAACTTAAACTTATTAGTAAACATGCTTCTATGGTTACCACTCAAGTAAAACAAGTACTTAAAGCTCAAAATGATTTGCTCAATGAATTGAATAGTAAAGATAATGATAATGTTGTTAGAGTGGCTACTAGAACTGGTAGAATGACTCAGGAACCTTTGTATCCCGAATGCCACCCTAAGAGAATTGAGCAAGATTCTCAGAGAAATAATATAGATGCACCTAGTCCTTCTAAAAGGAAGAAAAAGAAAAATGATAAGACTTTGCATGCTTCTAGTGATCCTATTGTTGAAACATCTGAGAATCCAAATGATATTTCTATCTCTGATGCGGAAACACAATCTGGCAATGAACCTGAAACTAGTGATAATGTTCATGATGATGCTCAACCTAGTAATGATAATGATATAGAAATTGAACCTGCTGTTGATCTTGATAACCCACAATCAAAGAATCAATGTTATGATAAAAAATACTTTGTTGCTGGGAAACATGGTAAAGAAAGAGAACCATGGGTTCAGAAACCCATGCCTTTTCCTCCCAAACCATCCAAGAAAAGGATGATGAGGATTTTGAGCACTTTGCTGAAATGATTAGACCTATCTTTTTGCGTATGCGATTAACTGATATGCTCAAAACCAATCCTTATGCTAAGTACATGAAAGATATTATTACAAATAAAAGAAAGATACCGGCAGCTGAAATTTCCACCATGCTTGCTAATTATACCTTTAAGGGTGGAATACCAAAGAACTTGGAGATCCAGGAGTACCCACTATACCATGCTCCATTAAAAGAAATTATGTTAAAACTGATTTATGTGATCTTGGAGCCGGTGTTAGTGTTATGCCTCTCTCTTTATATCGTAGACTTGATTTGAATAAGTTGACACCTACTGAAATATCTTTGCAAATGGCTGATAAATCAACTGCTACACCTGTCGGTATTTGTGAGGATGTGCCTGTTGTAGTTGTAAACGTTACTATTTTAACGGACTTTGTTATTCTTGATATTCCCGAGGACGATAGTATGTCTATTATTCTTGGAAGACCCTTTTTGAATACTGCAGGGGCTGTTATTGATTGCACTAAAGGCAATGTCACCTTTCATGTTAATGGTAATGAGCATACGGTACACTTTTCGAGGAAACAACCTCAAGTTCATAGTATCAACTCTATTGGAAAAGTTCCATCGATTATATTTGGAGGTTTTGAATTTCCTCTTCCTAGTGTCAAGAAGAAATATGATATTCTTATTATTGGGGATGTGCATATCCCCGTTGAGGTAACATAGTGTTATTCGAAATTTCTCCGGTTCCATGTTATTCGGAATGAGTTCGTTAACAAGACTTGATCAACCTTGTTAGTGGATTATTTTTGATGATCATGAGATGGATGAAACTAGAAGGCACAACCTTCTGTACCCCACTTTTACTTTCTGTTATTTATATTAAATAAAATAAAAGTAAATATTTTTCTGTCTGTTATCTGATTATCCGCGTAATATAAAATTACCTCGAAAATAAAAGTTCTCCAAATGCCCTGAAATTTAAATATGATTTGTTTCTAGAATATTTGAGAATATTTGGCACAAAGAACACAACAGGGGGGCCAACCACCTGCCCACGAGGGTGGAGGGCGCGCCCTACCCCCTGGGTGCGCCCCCTGCCTCGTGGGCCCACAGTGGCCCTCCTCCACTTATCCTTGCACCCACACACTTCTTCTTCCTCCCACAAACACGAATAACCAGCTCAAGCATGAGTTCTAGCTCACTTTGCTGCCATTTTCGATCTCCTTGCTCAAAGCACCTCTCACAAAACTGCTTGGGGAGATTGTTCCTTGGTATGTGACTCCTCCATTGGTCCAATTAGTTTTTGTTTTAGTGCTTTATTCATTGCAAATTTTTGCTGCTTAGGTGACCCTGTTCTTGAGCTTGCATGTCAAATTTATATGGTCAAAAGTAGTTTTGATGCATGATATAGGCTCTAGGCACTTGTAGGAGTAGTTGCTATCAATATTTTGAGTTTGGCTTACTTTTATTTTGAAGTTACTAAAAATTTTCAGAATTTTTCAGAGGGAGAAATATGCTTAGAAAATGTTCCAAGGTGGTTCTTCAAGGAAGCAAGGACCCAGGCTTGCAATGCGTGATGCTGATGACGAGCCACCAAGAGACGCTCTAGTGCGTCCTTGTGAATGGCCTTCTGAGAACTTTATGGATCGAGCGGGAATTAAGGAAGAATTCAACGCATATTTGTGTAACGCTGATCTTGTGAGCTTCGAGGAAGAGAAGTGCAGCCAGTATCACAACCTCACTAGTACCTTCGTGAGGAGGTTTGAATTTTCAACTTCACGTAATTCTCCAACCGTCCTGTTTGATCTTTATGATAAATCTTACACTATGGACTTAGAGGATTTTACCACTACTTGCAAACTTCCACAATGGGGTAGTATAAGGGATCCTCGCAAATCTGAATTTAGAGATTTTCTTGCTAGCATAACTGTGGGAGAATCTGGAGATATTACACAAGCTACCATAGGGAGCATTCACTTTCCTGCTATACATTATTTTGCTCTCTTCATAGGTAGATGCATAAATGGTAAAGATGAGGCATGTCACATGTGTGTCCCTGACCTCAGTATTCTTAGGAGTGCTGTGTTAGGAGACAAATCATATAATTTTGGAGCCATTGTTGCACGTAGGTTGCATCTTAATAGACTTAATGGAGATTTCTTTGGTGGAATTTATGCAACCCGCATAGCTAATTTTCTTAGTATAGCCATACGCGAAGATGATATTGAATTACCTCTTGCTTATCTAGATTTTAATGCTATGGTTCACCACCAGTTTGTCGAGAGGAATGAATCACCTCTCCAGTATCGACTAATCTCTGACAGACGCCGTGCTGTCCGTATTACTCTCCCTGCTCCTGCCTTCTTTGATTATCAGGCAAGAGGAAGATATACTATTACCAGAGAGGGGGCAGATGAGTACGAGAGGAGAGAGGAGGCCGCTCGTCGCCATGCTGCAGCTCAGCAGGTGATAGCCGCTGCATCGTAGTACGGCCCCAACTATTATTATGGATATCCGCCAGGCCAGCCGTGGCCATAGACCAACTTAGGCCAAAAGCCTAAGCTTGGGGGAGTACGTATTTCCCACCGACATTAAATTTATGTTCACGCACACATTGCTAGATGTCAGTGCTCATACTTTTTCATTGTATCATCCATGCTAGTTTATTTCCCTTTTTATGCTTTCTTCTTGTGTGTTTAATAAACCTTAAGAAAAACAAAAAAAATTAGTAGTAGCTTTTATTTAGTTTAATTTGCATGCTTGTAGTAGTAATTAAAAAGAAGAAAACCCAAAAATATTTCATGTTCTTCTTTTGCTTGTTGGGAGCTTTCCCGTGTAAATAGTTTTATTTCTTTTCTTTTCTTTGGGGTCGATAGGAGAAGACCATAATTAAATTGTTGAAGTGGCCCTTATATGCATTATTGTTTATCTGACAAAAGAGCCCGTATTGCCTTGTCTTCTCCTGTTTATTGAATGCCTGCAGATTCCAACTTAGTCCAATGCACACACACTATTATCATTATTCACATCGTTCGGTCGTGCAAGTGAAAGGCAATTATGACGACATATGATGGACTGACTGAGATGAGAAAAGCTGGTATGAACTCGACCTCTTTTGTTTTTGTAAATATGATTAGTTCATCATTCCTGATTCAGCCTATTATGAATAAACATGTTTGCAATGACAATTAGAGATCATAGTTTCTTGTGCCATGCTTGATTAGCTATGAGTTATAATGGTTTACCTTGCGTGCCAACATTTTATTAAAATGGTTATGATGTGGTATGATAGGGTGGTATCCTCCTCTGAATGATTTAAGTGACTTGACTTGGTGCATGTTCACGCATGTAGTTGAAACAAAATCAACATAGCCTTCACGATATTTATGTTCATGGTGGATTATATCCTACTCATGCTTGAACTCGGTGTTGATTAATTTTAATGCATGTTCATGACTGTTGTCGCTCTCTAGCTGGTCGCTTCCCAGTCTTTTGCTAGCCTTCACCTGTACTAAGCGGGAATACTGCTTGTGCATCCAATCCCTTAAACCCCAAAGTTATTCCATATGAGTCCACTATACCTACCTATATACGGTATGTACTTGCAGTTCCAAGTAAATTTGTATGTGCCAAACTCTAAACCTTCAAATAAATATCCTGTTTTGTATGCTCGAATAGCTCATGTATCAACTAGGGTTGTCCGTATCTTCCATGTTAGGCGGGTTATTCTCAAGAGGAGTGGACTCCGCTCCTCACTCACGAGATAAATGGCTGGTCACCGGGATGCCCAGTCCCATGCTTTATGCAAACTAAATCAAAATAATTGCAAACAAAACTCCCCCTGGGAATCTTGTTAGTTGGAGGCACTCGTTGTTTCGAGCAAGCCATGGATTGATGCTTGTTGGTGGAAGGGGGAGTATAAACTTTACCATTCTGTTTGGGAACCGCCTATAATGTGTGTAGCATGGAAGATATCGCCATCTCTTGGTTGTTATGTTGACAATGAAAGTATACCGCTCAAAATATTATTCACCTCTGTTTCAAAACCGAGCTCTGGCACCTCTCCAAATCCCTGCTTCCCTCTGGGAAGGGCCTATCTATTTACTTTTATGCTGAGTCATCATCCTTTTATTAAAAAGCACCAGTTGGATAGCACCGCTATCATTTGCATTCATTACTGTTAGTTTACATTGAGTATGACTTGACTGGATCTCTTTTACCATGAATTACAATTTCTAGTCAGTCCTTGGTCTTTCAAGGTGCTCTGCATTTATGTTTTGCAGTCTCAGAAAGGGCTAGCGAGATACCATCTTGTTATATCATATTATGATTGTTTCGAGAAAGTGTTGTCATCCGAGATTTATTATTATGGCTCGCTAGTTGATTATGCTATTGATATGAGTAAACTTGAGACCTATGCGTTATTCCAAATGTGGTTAGTTATAATCTTTGCTGAAAACTTGAATGCTGGCTTTACATATTTACAACAACAAGAGCAAATAGAGTTTGTAAAAGTTTTTCTTTATAAATTTCAGTTTGTCATCTGAATTGCTTGAGGACAAGCAAATGT